>NC_064289.1:9650159-9959975 GCF_019186545.1 Solanum stenotomum | reverse complement strand
TTATGAAAGCTGTAGTCGATATCACTCTCGTGAGAAATGACGACCGTTAAGTTGGCATCGAATTTAAGCCACAACTAAAGTCGTCGCCGAAACTACTGAAAAGTATTGTATAATTTACTACAGGGGCGGGTGGAGTCAGGACAAAAGAGTTCATCCAAATCTCCTTATACGGTACAATATAAGATTAATTATTTGTTATGAATATATAGTAGATATTGAATTCACTTGATTTTTTATTTTATTTTTTGTATATTTACATCTTTATATTTTTGAATTAAATCCTGATTCCGACACTGATTTAGTACAGACCAATATTGACATGAATTGAATACATAGCAAGTTATATATGGTCGTGATTTATCTTCCTATTTTTTATTCTTTAATTTAAAACATGTGATTGATGGGGACCTTAGCTTGTTATAACCTTCTATTAATAATTAATAACTAGCACTATGTATACCACATGATAATTGATAGCTACATTGTCACGGGAACAGGGAGTTCTACAATGATGTTGTAATGTGTATATGTATGTGTATATATATATATATATATATCTCCTGATTTGATTGATTAATACTCCATCGAGTTGAATTTACTTTGTAAAAAAACAACTTATATATTTGAATGGTCGAACAACGACAACTTGTGACTGCTAGCTAGAAAGTTGATCTCCTTTTTGTTACTGGACATAACTACAACCTCCTTTTCTGAGTAGTAGTAATTTTTAGTGTCAAGGTCCAGAAGTTACAAGAAAAAAAAAATTAAAATGTCACAATTTAAAATAAACAATAAAAAAATTGTCAGAACATGGTCGAGGTAGGAAATATGCTAAGTAAAGGGAAATGGAAAAAAAAATTGCTTAGAACTTCGGTGCTAACAGATTTTTTCAAGGGAAAAGGGTCAAATATGTCCCTAAACTATGCGAAAATGTCTAGATATACCCTCCGTTTAGAGTTTGGCTCATCTGTGCCCTCGCCGTTCAACTTTTCGCCTATATATGCCCTTGTAGACGTTAGTTGCTTTGCTGGAAATAACCAATTCATTTTCACATAGGGTGTATCAACGAAATTTTATTGTTTAACTATAGAATTTGTCCATTTATTTGGTTTTTCTAATTTTCCATCATTTATTTTTGTTTTTCTATCCTAATGTGGATTCAAGATTTGAAATTTGAGGAGGGTAACAAAGATTAAGCAAGTTCCATTATTTATATGGCTGGATCAAGAGCTTACTTTGTTACTAGATTCCTATCAAATAGTTTTTTATATTTAATAAATTTCTCAATATAATTAATTACATGATCTACTAAAAATTACTAATATCTTGACACCCGATACCCGTAAATCCTCCGCCCTGAAGTAGAGTCCATTAAAAAAACAGAAATTGTTTTCCCCTACAAAAGTAGTAAATTAGCAACAGTAGAAATATATATCCACAAATACACACACACAAAAGCATCACATTACGCACATGAAGAAGCATGCAAAAGTTTTGCCTTTATGTTAAGACTTGAACTTGCTCCTCATGAAAAATCTAGCACTTTCATGATTACTACACAATTCATGCTTATTGACATACAATAGTGACATCTCAATCTCCATACTCCACACAACTACTACTTTTTGTCTTACAACTTGTAAACCAACAACTATAAATAGCAACCTTGTTACCCTTACTCATTCATCAATATATCATCATTTTCTTCAAAAAAAAAAAAAAAAACAATCACTAATNCAAAAAAAAAAAAAAACAATGGCACCCCATGGAGAGACAATTACCAAATCATCCTACGTTCGAACAAAAAACGTTACCAAGCCCCCTAGACTCTCCAACGATAATTTGCAACGTACAATGTCCGATATTTCGTTCGAATGGAACGCAATATGTCCCGTTGATTCTTCAAATCTACCACCAATTTCCGAAGTAGAAAATGCCAAGTGTGAGTGTTGTGGTATGAGCGATGAATTCACACATGAATATATCGATCGCGTTCGAAAAAAATATTCTGGCAAATGGATATGCGGCCTATGTGCAGAAGCAGTAAAGGAAGAAGCGGAAAAAAATGGAGGAAAAAATGAAGAAGCATTAAGTAGTCATATGAGTTCTCATAGCAAGTTTAATAAATTTGGTAGGGCTTATCCTGTTCTTTATCAAGCTGAAGCAATGAGAGAAATGTTGAAGAAAAGTAGTAGAGATGGAAGGGGAATTCTTAGGGCAAAATCTATAAGTCCAAGGGATAAAAATGTCATAAAGAAGGGTACTACTGGGATTGCAAGAAGTACTAGTTGCATTCCTGCAATTACTAAAGAGATCAATGAGCTTAATTAATTAATTAACCTAGATAATTTGATTTACTGGTCTAATATGTTGTGGAATTAATAATGTTTAATAACAAGATTTGGACTAATTAAACTATTGTGTTAGTTACTCTTCGAGTTTTTTGGGGTTAATTAGTTCAGGTTTTTAACCTTTTTTGTTCTCTCATGTTATGAGGGGTTTTATGGTCACGTTTGTAACTCAAATGTGACTGACCAAATTTATATCCATCATCTCAGGATGTTTAATGTTGGTCTATGATGTATTATATTTTATTCAAATTAATACGATCTATTTGAGTAAGATTTTAAATAATATAATTGCTGTAAGTCTTGATTTTAAAGTATAAAAGATGTATTTGGGATTGATGATAAGCCATATTAGCGGGATGCATGTTTAGTGTATTTTAACTAAACTAAATTATTATCAACATTCTGGGCTGACCCATTATTTTAGTTGAGCATATAAAGAGCATTTTCATAGAGCACACCAGTATATGTGCTATCACTTAACACATCAATGATTTGAATAATTACGCATCTTATTCGAGTTATCTCTTGATATAATATATTTGCTTCTAAATACATTGTTTCTAGCTAATGTATCTTGCATTTTTTCTGCTCTTACTCTCCTCTATTTCTTTGTTTCTTTTTCATCCCTCTAATTCATCTGGTGTATAAGTATTCAATACTAGTTTTCATGTATCCAACATAAAAAAGTATTATTTTATCTAGTGTATATGTGCAATGTTACAATTGCTTCTGAGTGGACACTTATATATCCAGTATATTTGTGATGTGTCTAATGTATCTGTGTATAAATACATATATTTGGTATCAAATTTATGATGTATCCAGTAACTAGTGGCCTTCAATGACTATCTAGTATCATACATAGTAGAAAGCGGAGAGAGAGAAAGAGGCAAGAGCGCGAAAAAGGAGAGGGCAAAGAGAGAGAGATTATGTAATTGTTTTGAAGCATAGTGATCGATATATAATAGATATAGTATAGTATTAATGATTGTCTAATTAGGTAATGTTTTCATATAACTAATCCTACTAATGGGATACTAGAGAGTACCTCTTTAGAATGAGGCGGATGGACCGGACACATTTTTGGAGAGGCCCGAGGAAATAAAGCCCATTATAGCTAAACATCTACACATTATTTCAAGGAAAAATTATTAGATGAGTAATTTTTAATTATTTACTAATTTTAATTTTAGTGATACTTTCTATTTATAGTACTACTATGATAAATCTGCACAATGTATTTAAAATGAATTATGAATGCAATATAGATGTATTATAAGTGTTTTAAAATACATTATCCTTGTTTGGTAAGAAATTGACATAATTTATAGTAAGTATATTAAAGTGTGTGTTAAATATATTATTCATAAACAAAACTTGTTTTATAGTTTTTTCTTTGTAAATTGTAATATGTATTAAAATTGTATTATAAATATATTATAAGTATCCAGTAAAAATTATCTTAGGTTGAAAGTACCATCATCTTTTTCCAATTCTTGTATATAGATTGATCTTGCATTCAGATTAATTATACTCTCAAGTAATCAAATGTTTATTGGTCATAGAATTATTTGGCTTGACAAGTGAGATGACTACTCAAATTTCTATTATGCAATTAAACTTTGGCTCTCATCGAAGTAAACAAGTCACTATTATTGCTTCCTTCTGTTCCACTGACGGATTAATTTAGGCAAGACTAATAAAGTTTTGTTTAAATTGTTGTTTAGGGGATTAATTATTCCTTAACACATATCAATGTACTACCTCTTAATTATCAATTTATTAAGGTTTTCAACCAATCAAAACATGTCCCTATTAGACAGTTTCCATGGACTATGTTAAGCTGATTACTTATAAAAACCACTAAAATATTACTTACATTAATTAAAAAAAAAAAAACTTTATGACATGCATGCTAAAGAGGGTTTTCTAGAAATCGTTGAAGGAAATTAACTACCTCCTTAATTCTTGATTAATGTACAGTTATAAAAAAAAATTATGGATGTCTAAGTTGTAACTAACAAATTGTTATGTGGTGTAATACTTAATAATTAATCTGACAACTAGGCCTTCTCTAAAGGACATAAATTAAATACAAGGAAACAAGAAAGCTTCATTGTGATCACGACAGTTTACCAGATACAATTAGGCCTTTTATGTGAAATCTATCTAATATTAATACTATAGAGAAAATAATAAAGTGTTTAATTTACGCATAGTTTGGTCAGATTTGTTTATGTTTATATTTCCAGAAATATATGTAAATTGACAAAAGAGGAAGTACTATAAAATAAAAAATTTAAAAGTGATCATCAAAATATTTTCATTTCGCTTCTTCCTTAGCAAGTAGGTCCGTCACCTTATTCTACTCGCGAAAGTGATGCATGATAACTGGGCTCTAATTAGTTGTTGCATCAAATACCTGCATACGTTTATTTAAGATAAAGCTATAAATTCCTGATCTTTATTACATTAAGATTGATTATTTCAATAAAGTAGGTGCAAATTAAAACTCTAGTAGATGGAAGTTACGTTAATTAGAACAACTAATATCAGATCATGTAAAATAAAATAACTTTTAACGGCAATAAATATGCACATTAAAAAAGACGGTTAAATCTTTATTAATTGTCGTTGAATCTAATGCCGTTATAGGCTTTAGGAATATTTACAAAGAGTGGTAAATGCCTCTATATTTCGTTGTTAATTAATTATTGCAGCTAAAATTCATTTTTGGCGTAGTGAAAGCAACTTAATAAGGGAAAATTACTTATATACACACATTTACTTACCTTAATATTCATTTATCCCTACCTTTTTTAAAAATTTCAAATATCCCTTAATTCTCCCAATTCATAAAATCTTTCAGATACATAAATATTTCACTTCTATTTTCAGCCTACACCCACGTTTCCCACTCCCCATTTCACTCCTCCATTTTATCCCTAAATTCTCTCCACTTCTTTAGCAGTTACAAATTTCAAATTCATTTTGATTTTCAGAAGATCTCTCTCAAGTTTATCAATTAATCTATTTTTGAATTTCAAATCTTTTCTATTTCCAATTAATGATTTCAAATTATTCAAGAGGTAGATTTCTTTCCATCACTTCAGTTTTCGATTTCTTTTATTATTATTTTTTTATTTTTTTATCTTAAAAAATAATAATAAAATTACCTCCGCCCCCTGCCCTCATCGAAATCTTATTGAACCTTTGCAATTTTAGTTAATCATATTGTCATTGAACATTTTTCTTGAAAAATATTTATTTTCTTTTAATGTTTCTACTATTGAAAAACGTCCAAAAAAAGAAGAAAAAAATTGGATTTACCATAGCACGGCCATCACTATCAAAGAAACAAATTTTTAATGTATCTCGTTTATTTTGAGTCTTAAATTAGTCTTAGTATTATCATTGATCTAATACATCACTGCTACAATAACATTTGTTTTATGCAATGTATAATGTTCATATGTAAGGTATTGATACATAACTCTAATGTTGTTGAATCTTTGATTAGTGTTTATCATGTTCAATAGAAATGTACTTGACACATAAACTTTGTGTTNATAATGTTCATATGTAAGGTATTGATACATAACTCTAATGTTGTTGAATCTTTGATTAGTGTTTATCATGTTCAATAGAAATGTACTTGACACAAACTTTGTGTTATTTATCACACACAAAAAAGAAGCTATTTTGAAACAATTACATGTATAATGTATTTTTTAAAATTTTAAAATATAGTATTTCTCAAACAAAATAAGATACATAAATAATAATGTATCATACACTAATTTTTTAGTTATGATACGTAAATTCAAATTTATACTAAATATATTTGATACATAACAATTACCAAACAATAATGTATCAATCTCAAACTTAAAATCTTATGGACAACATTTTCTTATTTAATGTATCTAGTAGAAATACAACACTTATCAATTTAAATTGAAAGGATCTTCATGATCTCAAACAAAATAAGATACATAAATAATAATGTATCATGCACTAAATTTTTAGTTATGATACGTAAATTCAAATTTATATTAAATGTATCTGATACACAATAATTACCAAATACTAATGTATCGATCTCAAACCTAAAATCTAATGGGCAACATTTTCTTATTTAATGTATCTAGTAGAAATACAACACTTATCAATTTAAATTGAAAGGATCTTCATGATGCATCTTCTCAAAATTTTCGATAATTTTGAATCAAAATTGAAAGAATCTTCAATGAACTAGGAGAATAATTTTGAAACTCAAAATTTTCAACAATTTTGAATCAAAACGGAAAGGATCTTCAATGAACTGGAGAAGAATTTTGAATGTCAAAATTTTCGACAATCTTGAATCAAAATCGAAAGGATATTCGATGAACTTGAAGATTCACAAAAGAAATCGTTTGTCCAACAACAATTCCATCACTTTTGTATCCTTCATAACTCACCTCACTTATCCAAAATTTCGACAAAAGTTTTTATGAAACAGAGAGAACGATGAACAAGAAGAAGAAATTTAATTTTTGAATTTTTTGGTTTGTTACACTATAGGATTTTGAATTCTTGACAATAATTTGGAATGGAATAACATAATTTATGGGATCTTAATTTGATTTTCAGCTCTTTTTTCCCCTTAATTAGTGCAACAAATGGATATTATGAGATCTTAATTTGATTTTTCAGCTTTTTTTTCCTTAATAAGTGCAATAGATTGATACATAATGTATCAATAATAATGCATCCGGATCCTTAATTATGTATCCGAAATGCCTAAAAAATATGGGATTTATGTAATTACAAAAATAATAGGGATAGAAGGTAATTTAGGTTTTACACTATGGTATTTATGTAAGTTATACAATTAATAATTCAGTTAAGTCCTCTCAGTGCTCATTAGAATCTATAAAAATAAAAATAAGATTAGATAGCTGGAACTGTGGATTAGTACATGAAAATCATTAATCATGTAATTTGAGACCCACCTAAAGCAAATAGTATTTTGGAGTATAGTATGAGTTGAAATATTTTGTACGGATTATGCCCAATAAATCTAGCTAGGAGTAACTTTTAAAGGGACAGATGAGCTGGAATTGCAATTTGGGAAGACGTGATATCCAGCTCGTTAGTAATTTTGTTTTTGTTATTATTATTAGCACTTTTTTGTTTCTCTTAATGGTAGTCATAATCCAGATTAACGTTCAAATAATTGGAGTTTATCTCATAAATTTGCCATACTTTAATGATTAGAAAAATAATGCTGACACGATAGGCTTGTTGAGTAAATTCTAACTATGCTAATTAAGTCTAATGCAAAGATATAACAACAATACGTTTCAAAGGAGAAAACATATCCGTTCCAAAAGACAAACAAGGGGGTTTCTGTAAAAGTGAAGTAATGGCCTTTAATGCCATTAACCTTGACAGTCCGTTTCTCAAAATGAAAAATTAACTCTTCTATTTGAAACTCCTCCTTTTGAAAGCATGACCTTTTGTGAGCATAAGAGATATACAACAAAAACCAAAAAAGAAGAGAAAAAGTTTTTCCTTCTTTCTTTTCTTAAGCTTATTCTTGGAATATTTTTGGGCAATTGGTTTTGGGCAATCTCCAAACTTTCAGCCATGAGTGCACGTGTTTGAGAGTGACTGTGGAACCTTGGGAAGCGATCGGCAACTACAATTTGCACCGAAGTCGGGCCGAAATCGCTTTCAAGGCAGTGGCTTGCCACGACACAGTATTTGTGATAAGCTATTTAATTACTACTTTATAATTCCAATTCAATATCAATATTATAGTATTTTTTCCAACAAGGCTAACAAGAATAAAAGCGAGACTATTGTTACTTTATCAGACATGATAGAATTATGTCAAATGGTGGTCAAACGTCAAGCGAAAAAGAAATTATTTCGTAAATATACAGAGAATAATATATAGTGAAATAAAATTCATAAAATCGTACATCACACAACTATCGATTTCTTGGATTCAAAATACATAATACAAGTGTATATAAAAAAAATGTCATCATTAAAGGTGGTTCATTTCATTATCAGTTCTCCTTAATTTTATTTTTTTAAAGTGGGATTTAAACTTGATCTCTAAAATTTTCACCTACTTTATTGAGCTCCGCTTCATTAATATATCTTTTTCGAAATTGTATAGGTTCTTGTAAGCAACGATCAGTCATTCGTAATCAACCTCAACACTTAAATACAATTGGCTGATCATGTTAATATCGTGATAATTGTTTGCCCTTTTTTGTAGGTATAAATTAATCTCTTTAAGTTGATTACGATTGAGAACTAAAACCAATTATATTATGTATTCTCTTGACTTTCTGCTCTTTTAATATTGGATTGTAATGAACAATTACTATAACGTACCATCATGATTCATGTACTTAACTCACAATTTTGGTGTGATTGTAACGTTAGCTTCAAAGGGAAGGTTATCAGAAATCCACTCATCTCCGACGTGGAGCAATATTATAAATGTTGAAATAAGTCGATGATACATTGGGACATTTCTTGGGTTAAACGATTGTCCGGTTCTTGAAGATTTGATCAAACTGCTAAAGAGTACACTATATTTTTTTTTGGTTTTCCACCTGATTGTTGTGTTAAATGATATTATCAGGTTCTTGAAGATTTGATCTAATTGCTAAAATATACTATATTTTTTTGGTTTCCCACCTATTTATCGGAGTCCACATAAGAGTTCTGACTAAATTTGGATCGTTCACTACCGGGGCTACATTTTCTCAATACCCATAGCTCAAACCCGAGATATTTGACTAAAGGTGAAACAATTCAACCACTGCATCACAACCCGTGATACAAAGTATACTATATATATAAATCTTCATAGTCATAGTATATATGATGATTAATCAAAAATTAATTGTTCTAATTCGTACATAATTGATATGACTGATCTGAAAAATAAAATAACCACATCACATGGACGTACATCATGGAATAGATAAGTGTCGAGAGAAAGAGATCTTAATTAACTATCACTTTACCTGGCTAATTAATTGAGAGCTAGGTACATAGAGAAAAACAAAATTGTAAGTCTATTGTTTAAACTAAGGACTAAATTAGTTTATTGTTTAACCATATATGTAAATAATATTATATATGGTCCATAATTCATATATGCAAATAGTCCATGCCCTATTGGAGGAGTAGGGTATCCCAATTAAGGTGATGATATCTTCAAACAAAGAAAAAATATACTTATAACGAGGAATCATTTTTGGTGGAGCAATGCCATTAGTTTGCAGAATTAATTAATTCTCTCCTTCTGAGATTTTGTTTAATTATCCCTCTATAAATTATTCCTCCTATGGTCTAATTCTTTAACTGAATTTTTTTTTTTTTTTTTGGGGGGGCTTAAACTAGTACTACAACTTTAAGCCAAGTTAGTTAGTTGTTATGTAGAAAAAAGAGACGAGGTCACCGCAACAAAAAAAAAAAAAAACTTTTAACAACTATAAATATACATATTAACAAAGATTGTTAAAGCTTTTACCAGTACTAGTTTATTGTCATTGAATCCAATATCGATATAGACTTTAGAGACATTTACAAAGAGTGTTAATTGTCGCTAAAAATACATATTTAATAACAATTAATCTATTGTTATTAATTAAATGCTGCTAAAGATCATTTTTAATGTAGTGAGTTGACCTAAAATAAAATAATGCACAAAACATTCGCATTAACAGTGTTGTAGAAGAGCCATATGGCAAAGAATGTGATATATAGTAAAGATTTGTATTTATTGTGGAAATTTTGTTTTCTCTATGATTAATATCTCCTTCTTCTTTTTTTTTCAAATCTCATAATTTACTATAAATTCTTTCAATATTCCTTTCATGGCAAGAATATCATTTATGATGAAGAGGATGAGATTAAGAGATTGATTTAGAGTGTTTGCAGAGTGAAACCATACAACCATTAATAACTGCTTCCACATCTTGGACCCATAATCCCACACGATAAGACAATCTTCACCATTACTATAAGGCTCCTCTTCTAAGTATTGTTTTAAAGATCACTTGTAAACTTTTGAAAACACTAAAATGAATCACCATAAAAAAAGCAAAAAAATTCATGTGGAAGATACACATTATTGGAGTAATTGAGATAGAGAAAGCCATGGATCGGAGATGATGATCAGACATGAAAGATAGACCATAAATAGGGGAATATGTTTCACAAGAAGGAGGCATATAAACAGCGACTAAATAGCATATTGAAAAAGAACCAAATGGATGAATGCAAAACGTGGCTGCATTAATAGATAAATGAAAGGTGCACATTGAATCAATGATTGCCAGTTAAGACCATTTTTGTACACAAAATTTCACCACTTACCCCTTTTAAAATAATTACTATTTAATAAATAACTTATTGTAATTTATAAACATTTTAGAGCATAATCTAAAAGTTAGTCGATAGTATAATGTTTTGTTATTAATCCTAAAGACTATAAATTTTTTTTAAAAAAAATCATATGTCCCCGAAGGAACTTTTAAAAATAGGGGAAAAAATCTGAATAGTGACAAATTAAAAGGAACATTTGAATAAAATGATCAGTACATTTTGTATCTGTTAAAAAAGTTTTTCATTTAACAAAACCAACGAATAGTTCTTAAAATAAAATTACAGTTCTTCTTTAATACAAAAACAAGAAGAGCCAAGTTATTTAAAGAGTTCACCATAGGAGACTAAAATAAAAGAAAATGTCTTTAATAGAAGGAATAGAAAGAACATAATGGTAGGACCTAAATAACTAGGTGTAATGCGGAAGCTGGTAAAGTAAACTTCGAAAGACCATGAGTAAGAAGATAAATGATAAATATATCAAAAGACACAAAATTTAGCGTGATTTTGTCAATCGACCTACATCCATAAAGGAGATGAGCAATCCACTATAAATATGATAGTACAAAATATATAGAGAAAACACCTCAACCAATTTACTCAGAATACAAGGATCACAAAATTTTCTTCCAAAATCAAAACTCTCAAAACCCTAAAGACTACATTGTGAATATTGATTAAATTAAAGTGAACAAGTCTCTATTTATAAAATGCTAAACCTTTTCCTACAAATTGGATAGTAAAGCCATTAAGATATACGAAAATGACATGTTAACCTTTCAAATTGAGAAAATACCTACCATTTACTATAGTACTCGTTATTTTTAATTTTCGATCAACCCCGACCCGGCCCCTACCCCTTTACATCCACAAGTTCTGACTTTTGAGTGCAAATTCGATGGGACGGGGGGTCTTTCAAGACGATAACATCAATAATAACAATATATCAATGCATTTCACAAGTTAGACTTTATTTCTGAATAATCATCTCTCTTGCCGGCTTAGTCGAACCACTTGAACTCGAGTCATTTGCTTTCTTAAGCCATGTCCATACTAAAAGAGCTAAATCGAATGGTGACTAGATTCATTCCGTAGCACGGGATTCTGTAACAGCAAAAACGTGACATAATCATGTTACCTCAATTAGATGATAAATAACATGTTATATTATAATTTTGAGAAAAGACATAAAATCACCATTGAAGTTGTTTCGAATTTTCAAAAAGACACCTTAACTTTGCGGGTGTCCTATTACGCCACGAAACAATTTAAATCCACAATAAATATACCCTTTTGACTAATTTTAACACCACTCGTGTTGTCACAAAATTTGGGCGCGTGAAGGATTGTTCATACAGCTTCAGACCAACGTAAAATTGCCATTTGACACTCTCAATTTGACTTATTTTGAAAAAATATAAAAATCCATGTATTAATTTTTTTTAAGTTTTATTTGAAATAGTTTTTAATTTTCAAATCTTTTTTCTCATTTGTCCCTACCATCATTAGCTTACCCATATTTTTTGGGCATCTATGTCTTCCTTCATTTTTTTTTAAAACTAATGTTATTGTGTTCATTCATATTCTATTTTTTTTTTTGAAAAACAAATTAGTTTAGTGATTTTATTCCTCCTACAAATCAAGTTTGGAATTTGGGAATAGTGAAACTATGAAAAACTCGATTTGGGAGTAAGAAGTTGGAGAAGGAGGTGATTTAAATGTCAGATTTTGACTTGGTGATATTTTGAGTATTTAGATTTTGATTATTCGACGATATTTATTTTCATAAATAAATTAATTGGTGATAATTTGACAAATAATTAGTAATGCTACAGGGAAATTCCGTCCCGCCACAGCGGATTTGACGATTGTTCTTCACGACGAAAGGAATGGCAGAAGGTAAGAATTGAGATCGAGGCAAAGAAGAAAGAGAAACAGAAAAAAAAAAGAAAAAGAAAAAGAAAAGCAAAGAAATCTAATAAAAATAATTAAAAATTACTTTTGACACTTGTCAAGTGACTATTAGTGCGTGACTTACAAATATTTTTGTATAAGTGGTACTGGGTGAAAAAATGGGATATACATACTATTGTGAAGTTGTTCAATGGGGTAATAGGACACCCGCAAAATTAAGGTGTATTTTTTAAAATTCAAAACAACTTCAATGGTGATTTTATGTCTTTTCTCTGTAATTTTAGCATAAATAACTTAAATTTATACGATGTTACGTCCTCTTTAACAATTTAATAACTTTATTTGACACACCAAAAACGATTGTAATTAATGTCAACGTTATTTACTCTTATTTAAAAAAAATTCATTTGCGTAATGAAGGTAGAGATTGATGAAGTAAGCAAGCAGTTGAGACTTGTTCAAAGCTATTGGGTACACACTTGTTAACTTGCTCAATTTGACAAGATTTTGAAATTGAAATTTGAAACTTAAAAATTTAATATTTTGAAATTGTGATTTTTGAATTTTGAAATTATGTTAGACATGTATTTTGTGAGTATGAGAACAAATTTATCTCAAAAACTAATCGCACTTAAAATTACTTGAAATAAAATTTATAATCAAATAAATATTTGAAGATAAAATTTTGAATCTGATTCTGAACTCATGATGAAATACTGGATAAGTAAAGTATGTAGTGCTCATATGTTCTTGGATATGCTATAAAAAGTACACATAATAATATACTAACTTATAAATATTTTTATTTTTATTATTTATATATATACATAAACACACATGACTAGTTCATGAAAATTCAAATGTCTAGAAAAATATTAAAATTAAAATTAAAAAACTCACACCAATTTTTCTTATTTCAACATTTCAAAGTTGCTAAGAATTAAACTGTCTCCAAAAGCATCTTGCTCGAAAAGATACCCATCAAAGTCGCCATCTGATGCCCACCACGGTGGGTACAGCCACCCGTCAACTGAATCACTCATCTTCAACTCGTTCTTCGATTCGTCCGACTCAAAACTTCCGTCCAAGCTTGGAAGCTCAATAATTTCACCCAGCTCCTCCGATGCCGACGTGATTTTGTCAATTGAACTAACAGAGGAGGAAGAAGATACTAAATTTGGATCCTCCATTGCAGCTGCTTCAGCTGCAGCAGCTTGAACATCTCTCGGTGAAAGTGAAATTGGGCGAGGCAATGAGTCAATTAGATGAGGGAAATTTAAAATCGATGAGTCCTTTTTTATACTCAATGCAGCGACGTCGTGTGCTCTAGCGGCCATTTCTGCAGTTGGATAAGTCCCGAGCCAAATGCGTGACTTTTTACGCGGTTCCCGAATTTCAGACACCCATTTTCCCCAACTTCGCATACGAACTCCTCTATAAATTGGGTGTTTATTCCCTTTTTCAACACTCTCTCTTATTCGCTTCGACATTCAATTAGTATGAGTTGCTCAGATAGTAAACACCTTAAATTTCACCTCTAATCTTACAATTATAGATACGAATTATCAAAAGATGGAAGAGAAAAAAAAGATCAAAGGAGAGCGAGAAATGTTTGCAAAAAGGAGCAACTCATGATGTCTATGACCAATTGGATTCTGACATACTGTACTCGTATCGAAGGGATGCTTTACGAAAACAGGGGAGAAAAAAATCAAATGTGTCGATTTCTACTTTAGAGAAGAATGGGAATGAAATATGAAAAAAAGGACAAAAATTGAAGTATTTTTGGAGGGGTGAGAGACAGGGAATTGGAGTGTGTTTTTCTTAGAGAGAAATGGACTTCATTATCATACATTCTGAACGAGCTTAATATGTATATTTATATATGTCAAGTGTAGAGAATTATTACTTGTCAATTTACAAGAACGTATGTAATATAGACAAACAATATGTAAAATATTAGGTTTAGGTTATTAAATTCGTTGTACGGTTTACTTTAAACGTTAAAATAACACTTTATTTCTATTAAAAATACTGATGACGATTTGACGATTAACCAACCAACTACCAATGCATCCTTATTAACAAAAATGATTTAGCATTTATATATATTAGTATTAAAATATACACACATTGATGGTGTAAACTTAAAGTACTTTTAAATTATTAGTGTATTTTAATAGGCAACATATCATGTTTTTTTGTCTGGTTAATCTCACTTTTTATTAATAATTGATTATCATAACTACATTTAGTTTAACCTAATAATATACTCCATATATTTCATTTTAAATATCAAAATTTGACTGGACAAAGAGTTTAAGAGAAATAAATAAAAAGTTGGTACATGCTAAAAGTGCCTCTAGATTTTGTAATTTCAAACATGATATATGAATTTTTGCGCCTATAAAAATCGTCATTAAAAATAAAACATGAAAATAGCGTTGGTTTTTTGATTTCATTTAAAAATAATGAAATTGATGGAATATTTTTTATTTTTTTCATACTGCATTATTTCTTCCATTAGTGAAGATTAACATTCCAAAGTCCAAACTACCCAAAGCACTATTTTAGAAAACTAACCAACAAGAAGGTTTAGTCACTATCATGCTAAAAGGGTCCCAAAAAGCTCAACAAAAGTCTATGTTCTTTAAATGTAGTTTTTTATAGCTTGAAATCATCCACGTACTCTTCTTTTATTTGTACATCTTCGTTTGGTGTGAGGGATAAGAATAAATAGTCCTGGGATAAAAAAATAGTCCTGAGATAAAATTTAGATGTCTTGTTTGGTTGATATATTTGGGATAACTTATCCCACCATTCATAGCATAGTGATGAAATAAGTTATCTCATATACATGATGGGATAAGTTATCCTAGAATAACTAACCCATGATAGTTAATCCTGGGATAACTAGTTCCCAACCAAACGACCCGTTATATCTTTGTCCCTTACACGTGCTTAACTTTAAAATAAAAACATGACCCATCTTCTTATTTTGGTGAAAGGCGACCTCCTACTTCTAATCTAAACTAAAAATAAATAAGCCTCATATATTTATTCAACAACAGAATTTGAGAGGATAGAATATAAGCATGCATATATTTTTCTTATTTTGTGAGGATGAAAAGACTATTTTCTTTAATAACATTTAAAAGACATTAAGTCCAGGGAAAAGAGTTAAACCATAGGGGGAATCGATTGTATGCAATATTAACCAGTATTTTATAAAAGGTTATTTTCACAGTTCGAATCTATAACCTCTCAATGACATAAGAATAAGTAGATCAGTTATATCAAAGTTGCTAATAGTTCCGCACTTCTCCGTATAAATATATATCTTTGATTTGTTTAAAAATTAAATAGCACGTCACAGAGTTAGTGACGGATGAATGTTTAGTTGACTTCTGATTAATGAAACTAATAAGTAGCCGTTTGGCAAAATTGCGTGTGCATAAATTGTACTAATTCTTTCAAAAGATAAATGGAAGATGAGTTTCGAGTTTTAACAATAATTTTGACCGTCTTTTCGAAATTATTTTTCATTTTTCCAAATTAAATATAAATTCAAACACAACTTCAACGTTCAAATAAACTTAACTTCAAGTGCCGCAGTACAGTTCAAAAATACTTATTTTGGACCAAGTTCATCATTTTCCCAAGGTAGGAAAAAGCAAAAATGGAAGTCATTCTGCAACAATTCTCTCTTTTTTCCTATTCTACTTATGACATTCTTGTGATAGTCAGTCACAGCATAAAAACTTGTTTATTTTTTCAGCAACAATATACTTCGATAAAAGTGACACTTGTCTTGAACGTATTAGGCCAATCTGCCGTACACCAACCAATTACAGGCATTTTACTTATATGCCCCTTAAGTCATTATCATTTTGTTAACAATTAATGAGCTAAGAGGTGGGCAAAGTAAAAAGAAAGAGCAAGAGCTACTACCTTCGTCCACTTTTAAATGTCATAGTTTTTTTTAGAGTCAAACTATAAAATTTTGATTAACATTTTATGATAAATTTTTTTATCATACTGATATGCAAAAAATTATAATTTATAGTATTTTTCATATAGTTTTTGAATATCTAATTTTTTTAAAAAAAATATCGAATTAATTTAATCTAATTTAATTTTAAAAAGTAGTCAAATTGACTTTCAAAAAGTGCAACATGACAAATAAAAATAGACGGGAGAGTAGTCTTGAAATAAATTGTATGAAATAGCAAATTATTAATTTAAATTAAATGTTATAGCCATAGTTTATTTTATTTGTAATTCGCAGCAAACATCCCATTTTTTTGTTATCTGGTTCGATATACAATTAGTCATTTTCGGTATACAATTACCCATTTGGTCTACAAATGTATAAAATGTCTTTGTGTTTGTATAAAGAGAGAGAAAAGTGTATATACAAATACAAATACATATATTTTCATTCTATACACTTATAATTTTACAAATACAGATCTTATTACACAAATTACAATGTATAAATGAATTTATACAAAACTGAACAATTTGTATAAAATTGGATGTATCTAGCGAATTATACAAATCAAAAGGTTCATAGCAAGCATAAAATTTGATATGGAGCACAATTATGCAAACTATAGTTATAACATACAAATATGATTTTTATGTTTGCTATATGTGAAAATTGCTCAAAGAATGAATGAGGTAGCAAAGAATTCATGGGTATTTGGGCTACTAGAAAAGGCCTTTAGATTAGATGCTGCACCCAAGTAGACTGATTTATAGAGAGCTTTTAACTTAAAAGGCCCAAAGAGAATAGTTTGAAATCCTCTAGGATCTTAGCATAAATAGCCCACCGAATTCACTGCTTACTTTCTTAGATAGTATACATATTTTATACATTGATGGTGGAGTTTTTGCAAAAAGTCACTATAATAATTTTAATTATGCTTCATAGCTATAATTTACTGTTTACATATTTACTGGTTATAGCTACAGTTTAAATTGTCTCGTTTATATAATTTGTGGATTTGTATAATTTGCGGGTACGTTTGCACAATTAAGCTATTTTTATATAAACTCAAAATAACGAATTTATACAAACATAAACATCTGAACTTTAAACAGTTATACAAATTATATTATACAAATTACATTATACAAAAGTTATACAAATCATATTATACAAATTCAAAATTATACAAACGTGTGAATAATATAAACTCGAAACCCCAGCCCATGTAATTTTCATTGAATGTTGATCGCGAGTAGTAATTAACTAAAACTATAACTATGATGACTAATTAACTAGTATATGTTTGCTTAACCATGTAATTTTTCCTCCATGGATACCCCACCCACCACCCACCCCATCCCGCACCTTCACACACTTCTTCATTGATTTGGGGGAAAGGGAACTGTCTACCAGTTGGGAAGCTAGACATCAAGTAAGTGGTTTGATGATGATAACTAATGTGATACGCCAGAGTTGGCTGTTGGCACAACAGGGTGGTGCCTTACCACACTGCAGGCGGATGCGCGGTGACGTTTGTAGTGGTGCTTCAGAATTTCGATGTACTGCGTCCAAAATCAGAACGAGCTTGCCAGCGGACCACTGCCGTCTCATTCTTGAGTGAGCTGGAGCGCATCCATCTTATCCATTGAACTAGCTAGAAGTTATCGCTTCGGGTTGAAGCACTAAAAGAAAAGGATCGGAAAACTCGGCGGCATAGGAATTGCGGGACCCTCTATTAGTAAAGGGAAAATGAAAGTGCGCTCATGCGCACCAGCGGAAAAGGCTCTTTCCTTTTTTAATAATAATAAANAAACTCGGCGGCATAGGAACTGCGGGACCCTCTATTAGTAAAGGGAAAATGAAAGTGCGCTCCTGCGTACCAGTGGAAAAGGCCATTTCCTTTTTTAATAATAATAAATAAGGTAAGCTTTATAGCTCCA
This sequence comes from Solanum stenotomum, assembly GCF_019186545.1. NCBI lineage: Eukaryota > Viridiplantae > Streptophyta > Magnoliopsida > Solanales > Solanaceae > Solanum > Solanum stenotomum. Next base: position 9,941,373 of record NC_064289.1, on the reverse strand, counting down.
ACCTAATCAAGGGGCTTTAATGCCGTTTGTATAGATTGGGTGTATATATATATTATGTTTTCTTAAATAACACATAAATATTTCTAAGATAATATCAAACACTAAAAACAAGTAAGAAAATTAATACTTATTTTCCAAAAAAGTATTTTCCTTCGTCTCGAATCACCCCTTTATCTTGATTTGTCAATTGTCACAAGCTTGATCCAATAATTGTGTTACTTCTATAATATTAATGATCATGATTCACGATATGTTTCTTCTACTTCTTTTTCTATATTACTTGTCATGTGCACCATTAACACTAGGAAACTTAAATCAAGGGGAATTTTGACATTGTGACTTGTGAGTCTTCTTGTTCATTTAAATTTTGAGCGTGAAAGTATTTGGACTTTTTCACTTACTTGGTTATCTTACGAATTAGTTTTGTGAAATGTTAATCTTATATATTGTCCAACTAATTTTCAGTAGACATCTAGATTTTCCAAGTAAAATTTGGGGGAAAATTTAACAAATAGTGTTTGTCCATATGATTTGCAATTATTTGGCAAATATTTTTGTCAAATAACCCAAATTTCACTAGAAAAAATTAAGAGCAACTTTCATATATAACAAACATAAAAATCATATTTGTATCTTATAACTATATTTTGCATAATTGTGCTCCATAGCAAATTTTATGTTTGCTATGGAGCTATTAATCTGTATATTTCAGGATTTATTCGAAACTATATAAAATTTTAGTTTCTATAAATTTAATAAAAGACTGTAAATTCTGTTACAAAAAAAGGAAGACAATCACTAAACTCATGCAAAAACATCTCTTTCCTTCTACGACTTCTTCATCAGTAGTGACTCCATTGTAACTGGGTACACGTTTGCCTAGAAATTTAACACCCTGAAAAATAATACATATACAGTTTTACTCAAATATACATATATACATAACTATGACTTACTGAGTTACTGTGTATAAATATGACACAAATACAATTAGCGAATTGTATAAAATAAGATTTAATTCAATTTATCCTATACAAGTTTTATAAATAAGCTTATACATTATACAACACCTTTCAATTGTATAATCGTTTATATTGTATATATAGTGAGATTATTGTACTTCTATTAATGGAGAAAATTTGTATATTAAACCTAATGGCAAAAACAATATGGATCTGTATAAATAAACATATAAAAACGTACATATAGTCATTATGTATAACACTAATTTTATCTGAATATAACATAAACATGTTTTATATGGATATTATATATTATACAAAACATTTCAATTATATAAAATATTTCAATTGTATAATTGTTAATATTATATGTATGGTAAAATTGTTATAATAACTACTGCTATTTATACAATAAGTTTGTATATTAAACCTAATGGATGTACATATCTTTATAAACAAGCATATATAGGGAAAAAATTTATAGAGAAAATATAAGACTAATATACAATCGTAACATATACTAATTAATGATTATACAAATACATAAACTTCTTCATGTTCATCTTGCTCCAATGAGCTAGAAACAATTCTAATATACAATTGTTTTATACAATAAGTTTGTATATTAACCTAAGGGCTAATATACAATTGGTTTTCCTTTCATCTTCGTACTTGAATTAGCATCGTACTGATCTTTGTCACCTCCCTCAACAATTTCAGATTGCTTCCATTTTGCACTAATTTCACCTAATCTGATTGGGTCATTCTTAAATTTGAATCTGATGTCTTTAATTTCTTTGGATTTGGCTATTGAACCTGCAATCTCTCTAAAATCCTAAGCTAGACCCAAGAAAAATGTTCATCCATTGTATATGTGAAAAATCTGTATGGTTTATGATTTCATATGAAAGTTAAAGAAATAAGAGAAAAATTGAAAAAAAAAATCGATTTCTAGGTTTTGGTGGTACTTGAAATTTTTGAAATTGCAATTGAGAGCGTAGTAATGAAGATTTGAAATTCAAAACTGATTTTGTGGAGAGAATTTAGGAGAAATTGAAGGGTATGGGAGAGAGGAAGAGATGAAGTGAATTGTATAAAGGAAATTATTTCCATTTTTTTTAATTTGTGGGACCGGTCAGTAGCAAGATATGTGAAACTGTAGCTACTCAAAGGAAATAAATGAAACAGTAGCTATATTATTTATTTTCAATTAATAGTTTGTCATTATGCACAATTTTATTTGAGTCAAATCTCATTATTCAAGATCTTTTAAAAAATCAAATTTACACCAAACTTTTAGCTTTTACAAAAACATCATCTATACTAGTTGGTTGCGCTGTATTACATAATTTTTTACGTGAACACCAAAGCAGTGATGAAATATTCAGTGATGATATGGTTGTTGATGAAAATGATGAACAATCGGCTCAGTGTAACAAAGTCATGTGCTTTGTCTACTTCATGATGTATGAAATGATGCTTGTTGCACTTACCCCAAACTACCACATTGCTCCAGTGTTATGGATACTACTTGTTATTTGTTGCAACGAAGATCCAATCGACTTGTAATATAAACTTATGATTAGTTTTGATAGTTTTTAAAATTTATGGGTATAAATCATATTTTCTCTAAAAAAGTGAAATATGTTTCTCAAATACTATGGTCAAACACATGGTGAAATTTCACCCAAATAATATTTGTCAAAAATATTTGAAAATATATTGTCAAACGCTAGCTAAAAGTCACCTAAGTTGAGGTGCAACAATATTAATTTCCTTAGACCATAATAACTAGTATGACAAATATCCAAATATAACTCTTTTCTAGCAACAAAATGATTCCATCTAAAATATGTTACATAAAACCATATTGAAAGCCTTCTTCATATCAACTATCACAAATAATTATAAATAGATGAATTATATAATAAAGAATCATCAAAACTTTATCAAAATTAGGTATGCTATTTCATATAATTGCTTCTCCTCATCTACATTTTCTCTTCATTTATAATGAAGAAAACACTTTTCTCTCTTTCTTTTCTTCATAAAAGGTGCGTGCACCTTTCTTTAAAATTATTACATTCGTAACATAAATAATATCATTATATTTCAATTATTAATAAGCAAAAACAAACTCAAGTTTTAACATCTTAAAATAAAATTTACACATGTAAGAATTACATGAAATTTACTATAATCACAAATTTATTTAAAATCATACTCTTTGTGATGTGATGTACCTTTTTTTTTTAACTTTTAATATGATATTTGTAACCACACACATCTTTGATTTCTCTTAGGTCATAAATTTTAACTTTTTAAAAATAATATTCTATGCCTTATTAAAGCATATTACATAAATTAGGACAACAATATAGCAATAATTAGAAGTTGTCCCACCAACAAAGGTTATAGTACTATTCCTTTTTCGAGTCTCCCACGTTTCTACACTTTAATTATATAAGACTTTTTGGTATAAATTTAAATTTGCTCTTTGATTCAAATAATTTACCCCTTAATATAAAAATTTATTACGTACCTTTAAATTTAACCAGCCTCAATATTTATTGGACACGACACCAATAAAATTTGTGTCACTTCTTTATTAGTGATACCGTCGATTTTCCCCGTAACAAACTAAATTGAACGTCGGGGTTAGGGGGTAGTTGGTTGGAGCTAAATCCCAAGTTGGATTTAGGTATTCAACTGCCAAATATCAAATTCCAGATTTATTTCTCTCTCTACCTCGATGGCTTCGCTTTTAAATACACCCTTTTCACCCATATCCATTTTCTTCTTTCCTTTTTCGTCGCCTTTTCAATGGCTTCGCTTTTCGCTCTCCGAATTTCCAGTTTACACAATCAGTAAGTTCTCTCCCCAAATTTTCTCTTTTATGTTTACTAGTATGCATCATCGTTTTATCGAATTGTTGAATCCTGAAATCTATCAGTTAAATGGAAGAGTCAACGCGAACGATTTGCACCTTTGTATTTCTTAATCGAGTAATGTGCTTAGTATAAATATTTGTTGTTATCAGTTCAATCCCTGAAGCTTTTGCCTTTTAGTACATCAGATTCATTTCTGAGATGGAAATGTTTGGGGCGGAGCCAGTCTGTGTTTGGGGAATTAATAAGCATTGGTTAATGGTGGAGTATATTTGTGGATTTCTTCTTGTTCCGTGAGTAAAAGATATGGAAATTTTAAGTTGAGATACCGAAATCAATAAATTGGGAAATCCTCCCCCTCTTGAGCTAGTTTTTGGAGTTAGTTAGACCCATGAATCATTTCTTTACACTATCTTGTCTAATAATAATTTTGGGAATCGATGATATAACTAAAATGGAAATGTAAAAGGAAACTTGATTTATAAAGCATCGATATTTCTTTTTCCTTTTTGTTTTGTTAATTGTGTAAATCAATTTATTCAGAGTATGGTACAATAGATGAAATCATGAAAATGTATTGGTACAATTAAAAGAGATTGGCTGAAATGGAGGAGTGACTTAAGAGGTTTCTAATAAAGTGAATGTCAAGTTCTATCAAATGATTGTGAACCATTAATATTATGTGGGAAGGAATGTTGGGCTTCTAAGATTGATATATCTGCAAGATAAGGATGTTAAGATGGATGTGTGATCATACTAGATTGGACAAATTAGAAATGATCACCTTTGATAAATGGGAGAAGTACATGTAGAAAATAGACTGAGGAAGATCGCTCAAGAACATAAAACAGTGAAAACAAATGGTCAATATAGTGTCAACTAGTCGGTATCAAAGTTAAGTTGTTTTACACTTCAATCTAGTTTGGCAAAGTATTCTTGTTTGTGTTAGAGACTTGTATCAGTGTAGAAACAAGTGTGAGATTTTGAGAAAATCTACTTTTAGAGAACTCTTTATTTACCTTGAAAGATAATTTATATACTAATATTCACATGAAATATGTCCAAATTAGAATGGCGTGGATATAGAGAACTCATATGTCAACCACAACTGTCAACTAGCTTGGTGTGGAGTATTATTGATTGATTTTAAATAATAAGTGTAATGTGAATAAGTTTTCAAGTGTATACAATTCAAGAAAGGAAGGAAAAGGTTTTACTATCATACAAATGACAAATGCTAGATTTGATGCTTCTTAGATGGTTGTCCTTCATCCAGTGATAAGTTCCACTTAACCAGTTCAGTTTAGTTGTCTAAAATTGTGTGTGAGGGGAGTGCAAATCATCCCACTAACAAATTAACTGCTAACCTTAGATGAGTTTAGTCAGTAGACTATAAACACCATCTGCAGAAAAGGTCCAAGCAAGTCTACTAGGTTTGGGGATCTTAAATTGAAATCATCATCAGAATCTCTAAATCATAGATATTTGTCAGTATACAAAGGTAGATTACAACGTCCTTGAGACGCTTGAATTCTTCATATTTCAGCCATTAAATAGAATTCCCTGATGGATCCTCTGTGCTGCAGAGAAATTGTCAGATCATGGAACTTAGCAAAATCTGGTACTAAGAAACTGTGTTCATCTAACATAAATGTGAATGAGCAGAGTTTTGGCTGTGTAAAATATGTCGTTCTGCAAGGACATCTTTCTGGATCATTGTCCCAAAAGATTCCAGTGAAATGCATTCCTTCAGAAGCACTAGGATCAGTGGCAGCTACAGGCAACCCTGACCAAAACATTATTATGGTGCACTCTTCTATAGTCAGTAGTCACAGGGATGAGATGGAATTCAGCCGAGTCAATTGTCTTGTGTGGGTACTGCATGAGTCTGCAAGAAGCTTTTCAGTTGCAGTACAGACCCTTGAATTGGCTAAAAATAGGCCTGAGCTTGCAATGGCATGGGTTGGGGTGGATGTGCATGCCTGGCATAAAAGCATCGCATATCAGGTATGGAAGTACAACCTGCATTTCTGCTAGTAGAGATTTCTGACACTGCATTTTGTGGTTCAGTTTTAAACTGTGAAGATTAATATAAATCGTGCTTCCATATTAAACACCTAGCTCATAACTATAATAATTGTCAAGTTCGTGAACTTTGTAACCTATGCAACAAATAAAAACATGTGCTGCTTCACAGGTAGCAATTTATGCTTTGTTCAAAGCAGCAATAGAAGTGGAAGTGTTTCTTTCTCGCAAGCGCAGCAACAATGTTTCTTCTGTTCATGAAATGTAAGTTTGACTATCTTGAACTTTTCCACAAATGGACATTCGTGTATTGTCATGTAGTTTTAAGTGTTAAGCTTATCAATTTCTGGCTCACTCAGTTTTTACTTCTCCTCCGATAATATTCGTTGTGGAACCCACATCATGAACTCCTATGTGTTTGTGTGTCTTCTATATATGGAGAAGGAAACTACATGTCACGATTTGACAATTTTTTCCTTTTTCTTGTTTTCATGTTCTCCTCCTTGTTTTACATCAGTTTATCCCCAATCACCGACTTTCTTGGAGAGCGCATTGAAAGTCAGTTGAATTTGAGGCATCCAAAGCTGGTGCAATGGTTTAGAACACTGGAGCTGCCACGGATTGCAGGAATGTTCATTCCCCTATTCAAGAAATGGTCTGTGGACTATGCAGGAAGGTATGTCCTTAAAGACCACTGCTTTGTTATCAGGTTATATTAGCTGTTTTCATGATGCAACTGAATGCTCTTGAACAGTAATCTTCTGATTGATATTGCACATATTCGTCATATCTCAGTTGATAAAACATCTAATACAGAACTATTCAGTGGTGTTGCAGGAAATATCTTGGCAATAAGTTGTTGCACAGCAGTGCGGAAATTAGGTTCAGGACGAGTTTCTTGTCCTTTGTTTTCAGCTTCAGTTGAAGATGCACTAGTAGAGCTCATGAACTTGTCACATAGACTTGTTTCAATTGATAAATTGCACTATTTAGCTACTGAGGCTGGATTCGAAGAAGACTTCTTGATCCATTTTGGTAGAAAGGTTCTACCAAGTAACAATATTGAAGATGTAGAATTTTGGATAGGATTGGTTCAACGAAAACTCAGTAATGCATTTCACAGAGAAAATGTGATTGCAGACAAGCATAATTTTCATGACAAGGTTAGAATTTACTAATTGGTTTGTTGCCGATTAATTCTGTGAATGATCTCTTTTTTACTGTTGCACAAAACCTGTGGAATACGTCCAAACATATGATATCTCGACGTAACTCTGTCATTGAACTGTGTTTAGGTCTTGAATTCAGAGAGAGAAGGTTACATCTACATGCAATTTTTCTCTCTCTGTATTTTGTCAATTCTGTCTTTTAATGTTAAAGAAACTCCATTATGGGACTGATTTTGAGTTGATAAACACCTTTTTCTTCCTATTTCTATAAGTTTGATAAAAAGATTGATAATTGATTGAATACCATGAGGTCTCAAGTTCAAATACCACCGGAGGCAAAAATACAGGTGATTCTTCTCATAAAACCTTTATGGACAAAGTTATCCTGTACCTATGCTGGTGGGAGGTAGAGGGTAACCCGTGGAATTAGTAGAGACATGCGCAAGTTGGTCAGGACACTACAATTATGAAAAAAAGGAAGATTGACATTAACAATATTAGGGAGTAGTTAGTTGGCGGAATTAAAGGTTTGCCCTGGCTAAAAAGACAATGAAGGTTGTTCTGTAATTTGGATGCATCAGTTACTTGTAATTGTGACAAAAAAAAAGGTTATATATTGAACTGATTGTAGTTTCAAGATCTGACAGGTTCAAGAAAATAGTTTAGCTACCCTGGGACTTTTTGCATATCTGGGAAGAGAGACAAGATTGTTCCTCTCGGAAATGGGTGTAAAGGATCTTGATGAGCAAACTAGAGATTTTCTGAGGTATTTAAAAGAGAGCCTACTTTCCTTACTCTAGTCAGTATGGCCTGTACATTTGATTGATATTGGACAGTTTTGCGCTTTCTCCTTGCAGTTACTTAGAATGTGGTAGCCTTCTTATGCATCCAGAATTCTCCACTCTCTCTGAGTATCAGCTCTTCATGGAGGTAAGTATTTAAAATAACTTGGAAAATATGAAAGAAATAAACGATTGCTGCTGAAAACAACTCTCGCAGGTAGTAGCCAATGAAATTGGATGGCTCGACTTTTATGCTGAATCTGCTAGCAAGTTTTGTGTCAAAAGAAGATCCAAACAACATCCAATTCAAGCGGAAAAAGAAATAATTTTGTACACTGTTTTAACTGTATGCTATGATGTTATAGCTGGATTCGCCCACTATAACAATTCTGCGCAGCAGCCATTAGATGCAAAGTTACTGGACTTCTTGCTTCAGAGGTATCAAATCATTCTGAGTATGTATTGGAAGTCTCAACATAAATGTAGCTCACTCTTAAGCTGATTTCTGTCAATCTCTTTAGTCAGAGTCTGCTGTCTGTATGTCTGGAGGACTACTGGGCAGCTTATGATAGAACAGGGTATGTTGGATTTAATGACAAAGTTTAATCTTCTGTTGCTGCACATTCCAATGATGAGTTGCCTATCCTCTTAAACAGAGAAGTGCAAAAATTTGCTGATAGAAGTGCATCTGATCCGGCAGCATCTTTGTTTTGTAAAGGTGGAATGGGTTCATTCATCATATTAGACGTGAAAGAGAAGCCAATACATCAACATAGATCTAGATCGAATCAGGTACAAGCACCAGATTTAATAAATAGGGACTGCTATACTGAGTTTATTCTCTAGTGAATCACTCTTGGTTCAAAATTTCTCGATTACTAAATAGACTGTCCATCAAGAAAATGCATCTCTAGTCATCTAATATTTGTTCACAACCTCTTAACTCGGCAATCAGTTTCTGAAGCCCTTTATAGACTGATAATTTCTTTTATCAAATGACAGACCACCAGCTCTGCTGTGATGGACCCTGTGACACTGGTGGAATCAGAATGCTCTACTGCACCCAAACCAATGCATGAAAATTTACTAAGAAAATCTATGACCAAGCTGATATCTGCAAGTGTTGTAAGTTATTATCCAGTTATTCAATCATACCAAAAGAGTATGCTCTATAGTAGTTAATTTTTTATTGCATTATGCTATAGGATTTCTGGATGGGTACTGAATTGCTCTTTACAGACGTATCGGATGCTTTAGAGCTACTTATAAAGCAGTTGAAAGGCCGTCAACTCACCAAAAGGGAGAGAAAGAAAATGAAGAGAACGCTGGGTGATATAGCTACCCTTGTTCCCATAACCATCTTAATGCTAATCCCTGTAAGGATCAACTATATCAAACAACAGATTTTTGTTCCTTCTGCTCAAAGCTTATATTCTCTGCTGAATGAACTTGTCTTCTGGTCAACTTCATACTCTCTATGCCAGAAATGTTTTAGCGCCTATAGAACTTATATGCCAAGGTTGAAAGGACTACAAAGTAAGCATGCTAAAGTCTTTTTTTAAAGGAAATGATCCGGAAAATGTGCCATGTCTATCCTGGTTCTCAAGATTACCAAAAAAGAATTAAAAAATTAAAGCTCATTTCCACGAAATTGTATTAATGGTAGCGGATTGATTCTCATAGTTGTTGTACAATATACTTCTAACATGAACAACCTTCATCTAGTTTCACAATGTCAATGTGAAAAATATTTTTTTCCTATTGTTCTCACAAATAAAAGAGCTTCTCAAAGATTCACTGTGTTAAATTTATCAGGTTTCCGCAGTGGGTCATGCAGCAATGCTAGCGGCAATCAAGAAATATGTCCCAAGTTTGGTAATAAACTGTAATCTATCATTCTATACATTATTTCTTTCTGTCATTTGCTTATATGTTAATCTTTGTGGCCCAGATTCCTTCTCCGTTTTCTTTTGAAAGGCTTGATCTAATGAAACAATTAAAGAGAACGAAGAAGAAAGAAGTCCAAGCTCGAAGCAGCATAGACAACCCTTCTTCTAAAGTTGTAGAGTGAATGCAAACTGCGGGCAACCTCATTATCATGGTGTTGGTGCAGCTTAACTTATGTAGAGTGGCAAGAGGCGTTGCACATATACCTTATTACAGCCAATGCAAGAAACTATCAGTAAGAGGAAACAGAAACAACACTTTTTCACAAGCACATGTACACACAGATCCTGCTAAATTTATTTCTAGAGAAAGCAACTTTGTTTTTGATCAACTGTATTTTCTCTAGGCATCATCTGACAATTGTTCATATATATCCATGGTTTAAAATGAAGCTTTCGAGTTTCTAAATTTCTAATCGTTGCAATCATCTGACAATTGTTCATATTTGTACAGTGTATGCTTATGAGCTCTTAGTAGCATTTTCTTTTTACTGAGGAATAGGTGAATGTTTTTAAAATATAAGCAGACGTGGGACACAAAAAGAAAATATTTTAGGTACTCTTGAGTCGAGTGTTTTTCCCTAGATAGATAGCATAACTGTAAACAGAGGCGGATCTAAGAGGGGTGAGTGTGTTCATCTTAATCTTTTTTCAGTAAAAAATTACACTGTTGTATATTTAAGGTAATTTTTTTATTGTTTATGTATGAATATATAGATCTTGAATCCTTTGAACACAAGACTGGAAGTTAGATTAGTGATTTAGGGTGTTCAAAATCACTTGAAGTTCCACGTTCGATTTCCAGGCACTACAATTTTATTTTTGAACCTGTAAAAACAAAGAGAGATGGAACCAAAAAGATTTTTTATCTTTATTTTCCATTTATTGGGTGTGGTGGGAGATGAGAGAATTTTATTTAGTCTATTTTGTAAAATACAACCATTATGATCAATGAATGGATAAAATCTCATCAAATTCGTACACCATTATCGAAGTTGTATCCAAATATGCACAACAAAAGATAGAAGTTAAGCAAGATAACCTGGCCAAATGTTAAACAACCAAAAAGGAAAAAAACAGCAAAATGTCGCTTTTCTTATTCCTTTTTATTACAAAAGGCGAATTAATTAGGTACCAAACACAATCAAATTCAAACATTTTTTTTAGAAATCGCTAGAGAGAGGAACATGGTCGCCGTAGTTCATGAAGACATTGCTATAGATTAAACCGGCCAAGCCACCACCAATGAGTGGTCCAACCCAATAAATCCAGTTACCAGCGAAGTTGCCACTAGCAACTGCGGGCCCAAAAGAACGGGCTGGGTTCATTGAACCTCCAGAGAATGGGCCCGCAGCCAAAATGTTGGCACCAACAATGAAACCAATGGCAATGGGTGCAATTGTACCCAATGATCCCTTCTTGGGGTCAGCTGCTGTGGCGTACACAGTGTACACCAATGCAAATGTGATGATAATTTCCATTACAACTCCTTCAGTAGCTCCTACACCAGCTGCCACACCGTGGATTGGAACAGCCTGCAGAGAGAAAAAAAAGATTTAGATATTTTTGAGATAATCAATTTACAATTCAATCTTAAATTATAATTACGGCTTCAGTTTCAAACAAGTTGGAATCGGTATCAGAATTCTCACTAAATCATAATTTGAAAACTAATTACCAATCCTCCAGTGACAAATTTGAGGAGGCAGCAAGCAACAATGGCACCCAAAAGCTGTGCGACCCAGTAAAACAGGCCGGTAAGAAGGGTGATTTGGCCGCCAAGAGCTAAACCAAAAGTAACAGCGGGGTTAACGTGACCACCGGAGATGTTAGCACCAATAGAAACGGCCACGAAGAGAGCAAATCCATGGCAAACTGCGACCGCAACAAGTCCCGCAGGATCAAGAGCTGCATCTGCTGTCAATTTATCTGCAAAATATTTAGAATAATTAATTATCTAATTCAAAATTTCCCAAATTACGTACTTAGATCCAAAAATAATAGCGTTACGTTGCATGGAATGATCAATGGCTACATTATAAATATTTAATGTTTTTGTTTTCGATATAAGAGTAATTTTGCTCTTTAAGGAGGAGGAAGAGTTATTAGAAAGTACTGTAGGCAATGGCAGATCCAACACCGGCGAAGACGAAAAGCAAGGTGGAGATAAATTCAGCAACATAGGCCTTAATAGACCCACCACTGAATGAATCGTCAAAACGTCCAAAAGCTATACAAGGCATTTTCAGACCAAATTAATTAAACGCTGCAATTGACAGAGAAAAGAATATTGCTTTTGGATTACCCCAAGAGTCCCTTGTTTGTACCTATATATACTGCAAATATAACAATAAAATATGTTGCATGTCAATTAATGCACATCATGAGTTTTTGCACTATATTGTATACTTTTTGTGTGTCCACAATTAATTTTCATGTTACGATTTTTAAAAGTTAATTTGACTAATTTTTTAATATTTTAAACAAAAAATTTAGATATTCAAAATCTATACAAAAAGTATTATACATTACAATTTTTTGTATACCAATATGATTAAAAAATAGTACATTATAAAATATTAATCAAAATTCTTATCGTTTGACTCTATAAAAGAAAACCATGACAGTTAAAATTAAAGTGGACGGACGAAGTATCACTCTCTAGTCCCAATATACTTATTTTCCTTGTTCAAGACGGATTTAGGATTTCTAACTTATAAGTTTTAAATTATGAGTTTATATCTACTACTATTATTGAATTTTTACTTATAAATTTATGCTCATATTTCAAAAGTATTCAAAAACAGAGCCAAAATTTTAATTTTATAGATTCTAAATTATTTAAAAATGAAGACTCTAAGAGATTATAGCTGGGTTCTGAAAATCTAATATTGCATATATAATCAATAAACTTCTTGATACAAATAGCTTATTTAAGTTAAAAAATTATTGGATTCAGTCAAACTCATAATCTCCGACCTCTAAAAGTATTAGGTTTAGATGAACTGAGTATTAGGTGTATATCCAATCAGGTGTTTTATTACAAAACTTAGCTGTCACTAACATGTCTTTTTTTGGAAATGTCTGGAAGTTGATCGATCAAAATATTAATGATCATCCATGTGAACCAATCGTTATTATTTATTAAGACATTTTGGGTGGTGACCCTTGTGAACAAAATAATGATTAAGAAAAAGATTTTGTGATATCTGCGTGACTATATAATGGGGGGTTTAATCTGGTCTACAATGTGCATCCACCGACCATCAAAATGGAGAATGGAATGCTTGTGATGGAATTTGCTGGAGTTTCTCTAGAGTTATTTAGAATATGTTTGGTAGGTAAAAAAATGCTCTTTTTCTTATATATAAAACAATTATTCTTTTTATTATTTATATGTTTTTGATTTGGTATATCGTGAATAAAAAATATTATTATAATCGCTAAAATACATGATTTTATGAAAAAATTATAAATTCATGGTCACCAGTGGCGAAGCCAGAATTTACATTGAGGGGTGTCAAAATACAAAGTAGTAAGTACACATAAAAATCAACAAAATAAATTTTACTAATGAAAGCAAAAAATAATTACATCATCACAATCGTTTGGCAACACCCGACGAAGAGTCATATCGAAGGCAGCGAACAAAAATGATTTTTTTGGGCTCTTCCTCCTCAAACCCTTTAATTTTTGAAAATAGGGATTTGTTTAATCTATAAAGTACATATTTTCTTTTAAAAAATAAAATAGTAAAGTCAACTTTATTTAAGTCAATCGCTCAAAAATTGACGGAAAAAAAAAGCAACCAGGTTCGAACCCCTGACGTTCAAGACCAAAGATTAAGGAGATATTCTGTAGCCCCTCAACCACTGAACTAACTCTTCGTCTTGTTTTAAAGAGTGCCAACTATAATATATATAGTAATAAAATCAAAAGTTAGCCTACCTAGACAACATAATTTTCCGATGAAGGGGTGTCAAGCAAGGGTAGCTCCGCCCATGATGGTCACCATAAAATGCATAATAAATTTGCCCCGTATGTAATGATCCCACGATTAGTAACTCAGGAGGTGGTTCTAACTAACTAGCATGTACTTGCAACGTAGTTGTTATATAAATAAATAAATTAAAGATTCTTTTTCAAAAAACAAGAAGAATTTGTTTTATTAGAAAAAATATTTTGACCGGTCAATCAAACATTGGGAAGACTAAAGAATAGGAAGAGGATCTCTCCAGTTTCCCCCAGTACTATTTCATAGAGTTGACACGTGTCAATTTAAATTTTAATGAATCAGATTAATTTTTTTGATCAAATATTATTAACCATGATTATTAGTAATTCTCTCTCCTCTCATTCCTTTCTCAATCAGCATAGAAACATTTCTTTCCCCTCCAAAACTCTTCGAAAAACAGAGCAATCAAACAATTGAAAATTAATATTACATCAGTATTTTAATGTTTTTACATTTACATATGAACAACTAGGGAGAGTCTCAAAAGAGAAAGACTAAAATGGAGTGATTAGCCTCAATTAAAGATCACAGTTATAAATACCACAAGAAAATAAGACCAAAAAATTAAATGGAGAATTTCACTAGAAAAAAAAGTATGTGAAAAAATATTTTCCTACCCATTTTTCGTGCCCTTTCCAGATCCTTTAGTTGACTTTTGCAGAAATTCCAAATTGAAAAAATTGATGTTACGAAGAAGACGACCGAGTTTTGTGGATCACCATCGTGACCGAACCAAGTTTCAAAGAAGTAGTCTCATGGGTTGGATTTTTTAAATTTTATAACCCAAGTTCATCCTTTGAATTTTGTCTTCTTTTTATCACGGTGTGAAAATAATGTAAAGGAAAAGCAATTTGTTGTTACCAAAGCAAATTCTTTGTTGATTGAGAAAAGTTTATTACAGAATTAAGTGAGAAAGAAAGAGAGGAGAGAGAAAGAGAAATAATAATAACCATGACTAATGATATTTGACCATGATTTAAAGACTGCTTTATTTAAATAAATATGAACCATTAGATTTTATAATTGACAGATGTCATTAAATTAAATATGCACTGGACCAACTGGAGAGATTAGTGTACTGGAGAGGAGTCTCTTCCAAAATATTTGCCTTTATATATTCCAAACATACACTACAATAAAAATAATTTTAAGCGATAATAACTATGCTCACTAACGAAGAGTGTTAAAGTCTTTACAAATATTAATTAATTGTCATTAGATCTAGTATCGCTATATAGGCTTTAGGAACATTTAAAAAGAGTGTTAAAATATAATTGTCACTAGTAATTGCCTCTAAAATAAATATATTTAGTGACATTAAGTTATTATCGATAATCAATTGTTGGTAAAGATCTCGGTGCAGTGACACCCTTAGAAACACTTCCAAACAGGCTGTTAAAGATCTGTATATTCTCTGCTAGCTGCATTATTTCCTTACTTTTCCCTTCAGTAAATCATCTTACGTTATTTTTGGATCAATAAGTTTATTTAAAACATAAAGCTCGAAGGTTTGCATGCTCGTTGTCATTAAATTTGTATAGAAGAGTTTAATCTTCAGTGATAATATCTAAATACTAATGGCTATGATGATATCGTAATATTTGATTTTGTTCAGTGATTTAAGCAATGCCTAAGCTGTTAATCAAATTTTTTTCTCCCTCCAAAAATAGGCGTATGCCACTATTTGCAACGCACACACGATATTCTTTAGTAAAAGGTGAAAGAATAGTTCGCTATGTGTTCCTTGCGTGGCTGCGTAAGTTGTAATGAGGCGCTAGAGCCCCTTATATACTACCTCAAGATGCTCGCTTCTTCTCTAACTTCCTGATGTGGGATGTTCTGCAGTGACTAAACACTATGGGCTCTGCTAGTATGGGTTTTATACTCTTTCCCATGTGATGAAGATATTGGGCTTGTATTTTTGGGTCATCTTAAAAACCAAAAATGTGCAACAAAAGCTTGCTTCAAGATGGGGATAAGTGCACCAATAGTCATTTTTGGGGCTGTCATTTTTGTTTTTCTTGTTTTTGCAAGTATTCTATTTTGGAAACAATTTCAGATATACGTAATTGAAATTAAAAAATTGTGTCCGACTTCAGGCATTTTTATCTGAAACGTGGCCTTCACAAGGCCATACATGAGATATTTTTGGGTGAAGTTTGATTTAGTTTATCAAGATCAACTTGAGACATTTTTTTTAAAAATTGAAGTTGTGGATTTGACAAGATCAGAATTTCTCCATTTTTTCACTGGAATTTTACATGACTTGTCAAAGCTAACTTCAAACATTTTTAAAATTGACATACATGTAAGAATTGACTAAAACGTCACGTGTGTCTAAATTATTTTTGCCATTTTTTGGTTCAATTTCAACAAACTAAAACAAAGGAAGTGATCCATGCAAAGGTTCGTTTACCGTCAGGCTAGTAATATGTATTTTGTGCTTGAACAAATGAAATGGATATACAAGGGAACATCTTCATTTGCTTGTTAATTGATTAACTCAACTTGTGAAAAGTTCAACTAGCAAACAAAAGCGAACATGCTGCTTTAATCAAAAGACAAAGTTAAACAGCTAATATAATTTTAGAAATTACCTATCAAAGACTCCTTTGGTTTGACGTATTCTAGCATGCTATTCACATTGAGCACAAGAGCTTCTCTGTCTGTTGTTTTGATTGGACCTCTTTGGGAGACATATGAAGACCAAAAAATAAAAATAAAAGTTACTTTCTTCGTTTTAATTTGTTTGACCTATTTTGATTTGACACAAAGTTTAAGAAAATAAAAAAAATATTTGATTCTTGTGGTCTAAATTAAAGATATATCAAATGTACCACAATGCTCTTTAATCATACAGTCTTAAACATGTTATATAAAAAAGTGAAATTAAAGAATTACTTAAAAAAAAAATTATTCTTTTTAAAACGATCTAAAAAAGAAAGTATGTCAAACAAATCAAAATTTAGGAAGTATAACAATATCAATTGATTGATAGGTTATAGGTAACTGAAGACTTAAGTCTGGCAGTATATCACCAATATGGATTGTGGTGCAGTGGTGAGACTATTTCCCCCTTAGCCAGAGGTCTCAGGTTTGAGCCTTAAATATAGAGAAAATCATGTTGGGAGCGCCACCCCCAAGAATGGGCCCAACAGTGCACGATCTGAATTTAGTCGGAACTCCAATGTGGACTACAAACACTGGGTCCTAGTGGATCATTTTTACATATTGAATTAATACTTATTAAATCCATTTAACTTAGGGAGACAAATCGTCGATATGTCCGAGTGGTTAAGGAGACAGACTCGAAATCTGTTGGGCTTTGCCTGCGCAGGTTCGAATCCTGCTGTCGACGTTTTTCTTCTTTTATTATTTTCAGCACAGTGCGTCTTCCAATAATCTTGAAAAGCGTGCTTCCATGACACACCCTTTTTGGAGACGAAACTACCCTTCACAAATATCCCTAACCGCTTTTATTTTCTATTTTTTTTTTTAATTTTAAATAAACAAAGACTTCAACTGTTGTGTCTCAAATTTGTCTGCGTGGTCAAGTCAGTGCTGAACTGAAAAGATTGCTCACCGGGCTCCGGTACGCAATCGCCGCCGGCGACCACCAATTTCTTCATCGCATATCCCACTATAGTTAAAATTCATTGAATTACCCAGTACGGCCGAGATATGGACCGACAAAACCTAGCTTCATCGTCCGCTCCCCGTGGTGGTGCCACTGTCCATCCTCCCCCACAACACGATGCTTGGATCAATACCTACCGGAATTTGCATCCTCAGTGGCAGTCTCTTCTTCCTCCACCGCACCAGGTACTCTCTCTGCCCATTCATTTTATGCCTCAATTTTTTATTATGACACTTGAGATAACTGATTTCCAGTTAGGGCAGAGACTTTTTGAAATAGATATTTCTTTTGGTATCCGCACCTGCTCAATTAAACTTGTGGATCAGCTTTGAGAAAATTTTCATTTTTCTGTTCCATTTTATTATGTATATTTGTTATTTTACTACAGTATTTCCCGCAAAACATTGTATTTTTTATTGGGGTTAATCCAAGGAAGTATTATAAGTTATTGTTTCAGTTTTGATGACAATAGGCTGTGTTTTGGCTGTTTATCCAGCTATGGAAACTTTGATGGAGCTTAGAACATTCATAGAAAAAGTTTCTGATACGGACATTTGCACTCTACTTTTTTTTTATTGGGGGTAGGATACTAGAAAAATGAATTTAGTTCCCCTAGTCAGGCCCAGATTAGCTTAAATTTTCTTCAAGTTTTATGCTACCTGGAATGATGTTAATGGAAATACAAGACGTGGAGCTTCATAGTGATGATGATTAGAAATACGAGAAAGGAAAGAAAAGACTAGCCATTCTCTGGAAACCGTTGATGGTTTTAGTGTGTTATCCCATGGGAATTTACTTATTTCTTCATTGTAACACGCCAAAAGCTGTTCTGTTTCCTTTTCTGTTGTAAAGTTCTTAAATGCCAGATCTTTTTACTGTTGGGGCTCAGAGAAGGGTGAATAAAGAGTTTGCGTTTTGAGGTTTTATTTGCTGATTTTTTTGCTCCCGACCACTGAAATTTCATGTTAACTTCTTTTGGCAGTCAGCCATTCCAATATCAATATCCAGAGTTAATCAGGTAGATGCTGGAAGACTGGACATTGAAATGTCAGCCATGCTAAAAGAGCAGTTGGTTAAGGTCTTTTCTTTAATGAAGGTACCTATCATGTAACTTTTTGTTCTATCATCAAATTCATCAAGTCTTCAGTGATTTTGTTATCTGACAGAAGTTTTGATATCTGTTTCTTTTGTTTGGGATTAGCCAGGAATGTTATTTCAATATGAACCAGAACTTGATGCTTTCCTTGAGTTTCTAATCTGGCGATTTTCTATTTGGGTTGATAAGCCTACTCCTGGTAATGCTCTCATGAATCTGAGATACAGAGATGAGCGTGCAAGTGAGATTAGAGGAAAAGGTTAGAAAAACATCTTTGCTTAATCTGTTGCTCCTTTTCTGTAAGTAGCTTGTACCAACCTTTTCTGTATCTCAGTGATGTTAGAAATTAAATTTGTCATATTGTGTTGCAAGCTATGGATAGATGAGATGGTTGTAAGTTCTACTGTAGGGATGTGAAAAATACTAGTTTGGATATCCTTTGTAAGTATTCATGTTTGGCTTTGTGGCGTCAAGCTGCATTTTTGCTGAAGCTAATATGGTTGTACTTTGTACTCGTTCTCCTTATCCTTTCTTTAGTAAGCCATTTTTGTGCTAATAATGTCACCTCCTCACATTGACATATTTTTAATTGATCTTCCTTTGTCTGCTCCAATACATTGTTTTTCTGAAAGTAGTTGGCAACTAATCTCGAAATTACTGTTTAGTAATCCTTTTATCCTTTTTATTTTTATTTTTTATGTTTATAGATAGGATCTCTGGCTCTGAGTGATATGATCCTCTTAGGTCTTAATCTTTTTAATTATTAATAGATCAGCTGAGCTACTAGAGCCTGTAAAGTTTCAAATGCTATAGCAAGTCTAAAATTGGCATGTGTATAACATCAGTTTGTGATTGAGGGACCATTGGAATTGACTTGTAAAATCTCGTTGGTCTTACTTTGTGTTTGTGTTTGAAATGAAGAGGTTGGCAGCTTGATTTTTATTATTTTTGATATGGTAAATGTGCTTAAGGTTAGCAGCTTGATGTCACATTTCTTGTTTCTTGCATTAGCTGCAGTAATTTCAGTTGTAGTCTTATAGTTTGGTAAGTCTAAATTAGCAAGGGTGTATAATCAATCTGTCTTGGAAAATCTCCTTTGTCTTACTTTGTGTTTGAAGTGCGAAGGTTGACAGCTTGATGCAGTTTCATTTTTTCTTTCTTGCATCAACTGCTATAATTTCAGTTGTAGTTCTTTTTCCTTTTCCATGTTTTTTATAGTGAGGACTGGATTAGAGGGACCAGGACTTACTGTTGCTCAAAAGATATGGTACTGTGTTGCAACAGTTGGTGGTCAATATATATGGGCTCGTCTACAATCATTTTCTGCTTTTCGGAGATGGGGCGACTCTGAGCAGGTACTGCTCTCTCTGCCTCACATATTCGACATGTTTGCGTGCATGCCTGTTTTACTGGTGACAAATATGTTATCACTAAGAGAAGTCTTCGTTCTCTTATAGATAATACTCTTCAGTTTTGTTGACTTCAATTGTTATTAGAAATAATTAGTTATAAAGTCCTCCAATATTCTGACTTTGTGTAACAACTTCTAATCATGCAAAGGAATCCCTCGATTTTCATTTTGTTTTGGCTTAGGCATATGAAATGTTAAGAAGGAAAATTGAAAGGTTTTATATGATTTGAAACTTCGAAATGTGCAACTTCAAATTAGGATGAGTAAAAACATCTATCACTGATAAACCTTGATCATTGGTATGAGTAGAATACTAACAAACATCCAAAGATGTTGCCATGGACCATGAGGAACTAGTAGCCAAATTTCAGCTCAAAATTAATTTAGGTGATTTCTTCATGTATGTCTTAACTTTGATAGATGTAGTTACCCGATGCATATGTTGTCAGGAGGTAGTAGGTGCCGATGGAGTAGTTAAGCTACGTGCAAGTTAGTCCGGATACCACTATTATTATAAACATAGTGTAGAATATTAACAAAATTGTTTCATATAGGATCTTTTAGTCTGAAGATCACAAATAACATTTAAGAACAACAAGATTCTTGTGGTAACAACATGTCCAAACAAAACTTTGTTATGCCATGGAATCTCCAGAGCAGGCAATATTCTACATATAGAAAAGAAGTAGGAATTAGAAGTTTGAAAGCATTTTCTTGATAACTAGCAAAAATAAATGTTAATTTGAAATACTAGAGCAGAGCTTGTTTGTATTTTATATTCCAAATGACCAAATGTATTCTTGTGCCTTTTGTTTCAGCCTATCCAAAATTGTTTAATTTTCTTGAAAAGAAAATACTTGCAACATTACATGAATACTTGTGCCAGAGAAGGGTGTCATGTACATTCAATGTTATACTGATATTCTATCTAGCAGTTAGTTCTCTTTTATCCATAAACTAATCTTTTTGGCCATGTTATTACAATATGAGTAGCAATTGACCTTATCAAAACAAAAAAGGAAAGAGGAGTTGAATTGATGGGGTCACATTTAGGGGCTACATGCTACTTTTAAGGTACCACGGTTATTGAGATAAACAATATATTCAGGGTCTGGATTATCAAGATGTGAGATAAACAATTCATTGATTAAATATTAGATGGGGGAAGTATGTAAGATCACAAGATATTTTCTCAAGTATGAAGAAATAGAAAAAAGTTAGTTCAAAAGTAAGGTGGACAATCAGGTTAAAATATAAAGGAAAGCTGACGTAATAGAAGAGGACAATTGGAATATGAAGTTGGGAATCCTGAGATGGAGGAAATATTGAAAGTTCAATGTCATAGAAAAAGTACAAGTTTGTCCAAGTTTTTTTTTTTTTTTTTTTTTTTTTGAGAAGGTAACATTTAAGTTTGTCCAAGTTTGGAAGCCATGTACATTTGCATAGTACAATTTAAAGTCTTATGTTGATATCGCTGTTCAGTTGAACAGTCTTTTGAAATAGGATTGGGGAGTGTTAGTTAAATGAAGAGTACTAACTTGTATAATACTGTTTTTTTAGTGTCAACATATAATTTATTCGTCACTTTTTAACTGTGTATTTGCTTCAGAGGTCCTTGGCACGTGGAGTGTGGTTGTTAATGCAACGGATGGAGGGGATCTATAAAGCAGCATCTTTTAGCAATTTACTTCTCTTTCTTTACACAGGAAGGTATATCTCTTACTGCAAAGACTTTACTTTTTATTTCTTTTTCAATGCATGACATGACCACCGGATAAAAGAAGAAGATGACAGAAATCTAGTTCACAAAATAGTTCTGTAAGTAATACTGCCTGAATCTGTGCTGTAAGAACTAACACACTGGTGCATGGGTGTCAAGAGGCACACATATGAGCTTGTATTGCTTTATGACAAATTTTCAATGGGAAAAGGTTAAATTAGGGAACTTTCTAAGGTTAAATTTGTGGAGAATGTTCTATTAAAGAGGTCATATCAGGATGAGTAGAAACTGACCAAGTTCCTATTGTTTCAAAGGATATATTACAAACTTTTTGAGTTGGGAACCATCATTGCGTGGAATAACACTTTTAGTTGAGGGCATACGGGAGAACTTGCAACAAAAACCCCATTTTTTTTTCTTCTGAAAAGCAATGGCATCTAAGCTTCATTGTTCCTTTGTTTTTATTTAACTGTAGTGAGCTATGGCCATAATATCTGTCATCAATTTGTACATGCATCTCCATCCAATCAGACAGTGATTCCTCGTATGAGGGACTGAGGTCCCCAACTTAGTGCAGGAATCATGCAGCATGATAAACTTTTTAGCACATTAGGATGGTTGATACTACTGATTCTACAAACATATATGGAGCCCTAATGTGAACAGAACATCATTTGATTGTAATAAATGTCCCTTGCATGTGATCTGGCCAATAAATTAACACATTACAACTTCTTACATTAATGGTTTTCTACATGTATCAACTACATGCAGGTTCAGGAATCTCATTGAAAGAGCTTTAAGAGCTAGACTTGTTTATGGGAGCCCAAATATGAACAGAGCTGTGAGCTTTGAGTACATGAATCGTCAGTTGGTGTGGAATGAATTCTCGGTAATTGCCCTTCCATTGGCATTATCTCACAATATTTGTATACCCGTTCAGAAAGTATTAAAAAAAACTCACTAAGAAATTTCTAGATAGTTTGAATCATTAACAATATAGAGTCTTACATATTTTTTAGCTGTTTTACATGCTGCTGGAGTGTAACAGAATCCTATTTTCATCTTGCATATGCATGTTTTTTTTCCCTTTTGTTGGTGGGCTGTAAATTTTTTTGCTTTGCAGTTCAAACTTTGCAGCTTCTGTTTCTGGCTTTATCTTGTTGACATGTTTGGTTTCTCAGTACACAAACAATGTGAAGGGACTTAGATTTTAAACAATTTTCTAATATGCAGGAACTGCTGCTCTTGCTTCTTCCCCTTCTCAATTCAGCATCTGTCAAGAGTTTCCTTCGTCCATTCTCAAAGGACAAATCTTCAGATTCTTCAGTAGATGAATCTTTATGCCCCATCTGCCAGGGAACCCCATCAATTCCATTTGTAGCTATCCCTTGTCAGCATAGGTATATACATTTACATGCTTTCATTTATGCGATAGAATGGTAATGCAGTATTCTCATATATGCTTATATGCCTTTATTAAGAACATACTTTTACGTTTCTTAACTGAAGAAATCCTTATCATAGAATAATGTGGATTCGTGGAAATTGCTGCTAGACAATCCTAGGTTAGTGTAGCCATTATTATTAATGCTCTTTCTAGGCGAAAATTGTTTGGACCATTGTGCTGAGTATGGTTCTAATATTACTGACGGCACTGAACATCAGAGTTAAAACTACTTTTACTTCAGGGTTACATCCAAAATAAGTTTTCATTACATTTTTTGTAACACCTCGTCTGCAGCTTAAAGAAGATTGTGTCCAGTTTCTACAGCCAACCATGGCATTCATATTAGGAGCTATTGAGCTTCTCGAAATCACATAGATGCTATCTTCCTTTGGTCTTTTGCCATGCTTTCTATTTGACAGTGTTCACTGTTCAGTGTCATTCCTATCTTTAGTTTACTTTGCATAAATGATTATGAAATTTCAGGTGTTTGTATTTCAATGTTATAGGTACTGTTACTACTGTCTTCAAACAAGGTGCTCTGCATCTTCATCATTTCGTTGCCCCAGATGTGGTGAACCAGTAGCTGCTATGCAACGGCATGGTGGTTTAGTCAGCAACATTCCTCAGAAACAGTGATTGTTCTGCAAAGTGATTGAAATGATAAAAAAGGGAAGCTAAGTTAAACTATAGATCAAAAGTTGCTCAAAAGACAACTTGACAATGAAACTAGGTAATCTAGATTCCTTGATAAAGCATATTGTTCTGCTTTATTGAGTGCTTTAATTTTTTTAATAGTGTGGTTGTCCCTTTTCCTGTATTTTACATCTCATTTGTTTATTTAATTGAAATATTATTTTCTCAAATGTTGGATCAGTCTACACGCGATTGATTCAATTTTTGATGAAATGACTCTAAAAGTTGTACTTTTAACTTTGATTACGGCAACTTTTGAGGGGGGGGGAAATAAACATAATGTTTCATTTCCTTAAGGTTGTCAATTTGCAAATTAGCAAAGGTGAAAAAAAGTGTCATTTAACTTTTAAAATGGGAAATAACAATGACCTGAAAGATTGAAAGCTTAGACACAAATATTGATAAAATATAGCAATAAATAGTATAAATCGTAGTCACTACTAAGTATTTATTAAGGAACTAAACCTTATCTTTACTATTTATAGGAGCTAGTTATGAATAATACAAAAATAGCCTTACATAATTAAAACTTAAGCCTAGAATGCAACTAAGGTCCGCTAAGCATGCAATTTGGCCTCCTATTCCAAATCCTCTATTGGAAATATCAACTTTAATCTATTGTAAACCTTCGACATATGATTTCAGATTTATTTAAAGTTGAAATTTTATTTAGATATGTAATTTGAATTTTTTAAGTTTTTTTATTTCAATTAATGAAAATTGACAACTATCAAAACTTCCGCAACTCCTACGCAATCTTCTCAAATGAGCAAATCATAGTTCATTTAATGTATTGAGATATTCTAAAGTGTCACAATAATAAATTGTATATCTTCATGTTCTTTTGTAAATAGATGTTTATAGTCACATGCTATTATAAATTTTTAAATACACATAATTTCATAAAGATTTTATCGGTTGAAAAAAATCAATAATAGTAATAACTAACTATTCTCTAATATAATCTTTTCAAGTGATATCATAAATCTAATCACATCGAAAATGAGTTTTTTTATACAAAATTTAAAATAATTAGTCTTTTTATCGTTTTACAAAATATAATTATTGGTCAAGTTTAAATTAAAAAAATATTGAAATCACAATATGGAATTTGAAATCCTACTTCTGGAGAATTTGGAATAAGAACTTGAGACTAAAATTAAATTTTGTACAAATTTTAACAAAGAAAAACATTAATTTCAAATCAAAACTTCAAATTACGGTCCAAGTCCTATGTCCAAAAGCCTACTTATTGAAGGAAGAAATAAGCACAATGTTTCATTTCCTTAAGGTTGTCAAGTTGCAAATTAGCTAAGATAAAAAGGTTTGTGTCAGTTAACTTTTGAAATGGCCAAGAATATTTTGCAGTGACATTCTCTTGTGAAGCTATCATAATATTTGATTTCCTTGGGATTCCTAATTGATAATTTTCGAATTCAAGAACATGTTATTAACGAGGAATTAAGCGTAGAATTATTCATTAATTTCATAAAGTGGATAAATATTGCTGGAGTAGTATAGTGGATAACTATTGTTGAACGATGGAGTAAAAAACAGATACGAATTTTGATAAAATATAGTATGTAGGGAATAACTAGAATAAATCCTAATCACCACCTAATTCAATCAATATAGATTATAGGCACCTAGACTAGTAGAATGTTGGATTTTAAAAGGTGTGAATGGAAAATGAAGAGTTGCGACTTTTATGAAGCGTTGCGACTTTTATGAAAAGTTGCGATTTTTATGAAGAGTTGTGACTTTTATGAAGAGTTGTGACTTTTATGAAAGGTTGTGACCTTTCCGAAAGACTGTGACTTTTCCAAAGGTTTGTGACCTTTCCGGTAGGCACAATAAGAACCTTTTCACACTACCATTTGTTTTCTATAAATTGAGAGATTTCCTCTCATTTTAAGAAAAAGAATTTTCTTGACTTCTTCTACTACTACTAAATCTAGTATTCTAAGTGTACTTTACTGCCGTTGAGTGGTTCGTTGACACCGTGATTTTAGGTACCGATACACCGGTGAGTAAGATCGTTCTATCCTGGCAGGATATAATCCATTAACCTCGGGTACTTGAAGGGAATAATTTTCTTAAAGGGACACTGTGCATTTAGTGGGTTCGATTTTCTTCTTAAAGAAAAATATTTCGTATATTGTTTCTAATATATTTCTGGTTCTATTTTCTCTACTAGTTTAATTTTCTAGTTTTGAAAATACTCTTTAAACTTTGTTGTTTCTTATCAAGTTCTTCAAAGTTTTTGTTCTAAGTATCTTAGGAATACAAGATGAACAACAATCTTAAGAAAATTATACTACTGTTGGTATTTCTTGTATTCTACTGATTTAGAGAAACAAATCATGGAAGTAGAAAATTAATGCATTACTTCTCCAGAATTCAGTGCTTTGTCTAGGAAGGTCGAAGTGAGAATGTACTAGAAGAATTGGTGGTATTTCGGTTAAAGAGTACACCAGGTAACCTTCTTATTATTTATCTAAGGAGGAAAATAGTTTCTAAAAGTTAACAATTTTGATATTTATCATGTATGTATTTGAAAAAGATCTGCAAACCATATGTTTTTTTGAATGAATTTTCCTTGAAAAAAAGTGTTGCCTTTAAAATTCTTTAGTTTGCAGAATGAGAGATGCACATTTTTGTTTGATAAAATAGTATGTCAAAATGTTATAGTTGGAAGGCTATTTGAAAAGAAAAGCTCTATGTGATAATCTATGAATATGTTCAATTCTGTTTGGAGATTGAAAAAAAAAATTGTAGTTTCGTACTCCATGTGAAATTTGATTGTGTCTGATTTTTGTAGACTAAATTTTTTTGTAGTTTTCTACTCTAGATAAATTAGACTATGCAATTGATTTGAAGAATATGAAAACTTCACATAATAAGTCAATGTTGTACTTTTGATTTTCTTTAAACTTCACTGTTATATAGAAATAAATTGTACAATTTTTTTTTTGTCTCTATTGTTATTATTTTAAATACTATGTGGTATGTCTATTTGTGATGGAGGAAAAATACCAGTGACTTAGAGTTTATGATTTGTGCCTCTATGGAATGAACTTTGACATTGTGTAAAAATTGTCAAATGGAATTGAAGCACTATAATTCTTTTGTAGAATAATATTTTCAAAAGAGGTTTCATGTTACCAATGTCACAATGACACTTTGATAGCATGTAAAAAAAATATGTGGAAAAACTATTTTCAAATATTTGAAAAATATTTTTGAGATCATATTTAAAATGTGGGGGGTTCTTTGCTTATGACAAATAAATTAGACTTAGTGTCTAATTTAAATTTGGAGCACAAGATATGAAATTTGATGATACTTTTGTATTATGTTAGACACACAAAATTCTTGGAGTATATTTGATATTGTGGTCGTTGAGTTTTTCCTTTACTAGTATATGGTATGACTAGTATGAAACTACCAAATTATATGTATACTTGTTCAAAATGATTGAGTTCTTTTATGAAAAAGTGTCACTTAAAATGTTGTGATTTTTCATGAAAAGACATGTCTATTATATATAACTATTTGTATAGACATGAAAATTGGTGAATAGTCATTTGTCATGTTTTGTAAAAGAAACATTTGGACTATATTGCTTTTATTGGATCCAATGAAACTTTGTTCATGGGCAGTTCTATAACAATCAAATTGAAAGTTATGGAAAGGTCCTTTCAAAAAGGACATTTGACAAGGTGATGACGCTAAACAATGTTTGTATTCACACAAAATTATAAAAAAGAGGATCAAATATTTGTGAGGAAAAGTTACCTCGCGGAGAGCTTTTCGAACTCATATTTTTATTTGTTATTACTTGCTTGAGTCAAACTGTTTGTGACATGAACACTTGTGACATGTCAATTACAAAACCTTGTAAGGAAAACTGATCAACTTAGAAGTTTTGTCTAACTTTGAGTGCAATAAATAAAAATGTCAAGTTTGTGTGAAATCTAAGTATGCTAAGCATTCTTATAAATCTGTTGAAAGGAATTTTAATTCCTTAGAGTTGATTTACACTGACATTTGTGATATGAAGTCAACACCATCTCGTGGTGGGAAAAAGTATCTCATAACTTTTATTGACAATTGCATTTGAAACAGTTATGTATATTTGCTGATGGTAAGGATGAAGCAATAGAAACATCTAGGCAATATAAAATTGAAATTGAAATCAGTTGGGAAAAGATAAGAAGTGATATGGATGAAGAATATATATCTCCTTTTGCAGAAATGTGTTTGAAAAGTGAATTTATCCATCAAACTACTGCCCTATTCACCTCAATCTAATGGAGTTGAAGAATGAAAAAAAAAATTGAACTTTGGAGGAAATGATGGCTACATTACTTATAAGTTCAAGTTTACCACAAAACTTGTGTGGAGAAGCTATCCTTACAGCAAAAGGGAACAACAAAAAGTTGTCTTTCCAGAAAGAAAGCAATAAAAAGTTTTGTTTGTTCATGACACACTATTCCATATGAGAAATGAAAAGGAAGAAAATCCAACTTGAAATATTTCAAAGTGTGGGGGTGTCTAGCCGAAGTCCAAGTTCCTATTCCTAAAAGGATTAAAATAGGACCTATGATTGTGGACTATAAAATTAGACTTGATTAGTCTAGTGAAGGGTCTAAAAGACCATGGAAAGAAAAAAGGAGAATGTACTTAATAAAGCGATTCAGAGGCATAGTAAATGTCGAAGGACATCTACTTCCTTCGAATATGATTTTGTAACAATTCTTGTGTCTTCTGTAGACTCATCCTTTTAGAAAGATGGTGTCAATAGTGAGATTGATTCAATCTTGAGAAACCATATTGGAAGTTAATTGATTTTCTTCCAGAAAATAAACCTTTGGGTTCAAAGCGAATCTTCAAAAGGAAAATGAAAGTCGATGGAACTATTGACAAGTATAAAGCAAGACTTTGTGTCAAAAATAAGGTTTTGATTTTGTCGACACATACTCGCTATTAACTAGAATTACATTCATTTGGATGTTAATTGCATTAATTGCGGTATATGACCTCCAAATTCATCACATGAATGTGAAAATATTTTTCATAAATAGAGAATTGGAGGAAGAAATTTACATGGAACAACCCGAGGATTTTGTGGTTCTCGGTAAAGAAAAGAAAGTGTGTGAACTTGTTAAGTCACTTTATGGACTAAAACAAGCACCCAAACAATGACATAAGAAATTTAACCAAACTATGTTGGTAAATGGATTTGAGAATGATGAAAGTGATAAATGTGTTTACATTAAAATCACAAGGTCATTGTTTGTTTGTAAATTGGTGATATGTTGATCATCAGTAAAGAGACTAATGACATAAATACTACTAAACATATGCTAGAAAGCAACTTTGATATGAAAGATCGTGGAGTTGCTGATGTGATCTTAGGTATAAGAATCATTAGAACTCCAAGATATTTAGCATTGTCACGGTCTAATTATATTGAAAAGGTACTTGACTAGGTCAAATGTTTATATTTCAATATTGTCAAGTCTCCAATAAATGTGAGTTTTGTCTTTCAAAAGAGTGAAGGCAAAAGTGACTCACAATTGAATTGTGCTAGAGTATTGGGAAGTATGATGTATATCACGAAGTGTGCGCGATCAGAAATAGCATGTGCTATTAATGAAATTAGTCTGTTCACGAGTGATCCCAATCGAACTCATTGGATGACAATGAAAAGAGTTTTAGAGTACTTAAGAAATACTCAAAACCACATCTTATATTTTAACAATATCCAGCAGTATTGAAAGGATATAGTGATACAAATTGGATCACCGGACAAATGAAGTAAAATTCACGAGTGGATATATATTTACTATTGGTAGAAGAGCAGTCTCTTGGAACTATTCCAAAAAAAAAAGACATGTATCGCTAGCTCTACAATGATCTATGAGCTAGGTGCTTTAGATAAGGTCGGTGAATAAGTTGAAAGACTCCGGAATTTCTTGATAGATATTCTTTTTGGTCCAAACCATTGGCATCAGTATGCATACACTTTGATAGTCAAGATGTAATAGGTAGGGCATGAAGCATGATATATAACGGAAAGTCTAGTCATATAAGACATACATATGATACCGTTAGAAAACTACTCTCTAGTGGAATTATCACAACTGACTTTGTAAAGTCAAAGGATAATGTGTTGGATCCATTTATAAAAAAGGCCTAACTAAAGAGAAGGTTGAAAGATCATCTAAGGGAATAGATTTACAGCTTAGGACAAGTCATCATGGCGGTAACTCTATCTAGCAGACTGGAGATCCCAAGAGCTAGATTCAAGGAGAAAAATAAAGTTGTGACTGACGGTTCGGCATTGTCAACCAACTCAATTCATTCCCATGATGAAGACAATGCTCAGGAACAAGGATACAACATTAAGGCTTGTTAATAAAGCTTAAAGTTTTTAATGATTTGCTAAGTTTGGCAAATTTGACCAAATAGTGTATCTACGCGATAACACGTTTAGAAATCACCTATGTGAGTGTGAAGTGTAAGCCGCTTCAAAGAGGATGATTGTCAAAAGCCCATCTCTCTATACACTCATGAAACCAGGAGATGTTCATGGCTGAAACGAACACAACCATAAGAACCATAAACAGTAAAGGATTAATTGTGTGACATATGGTTGTCTAGGTATACACCAAAGCTCGACGGTTCAAAGATATCGCATCTACCGATTGACCGAGTATATCCGACATATGTTCACTACGGAAAGTCCAAGGGGAAATCTACTTATCAAGATGCAATTAATTCTTGCTTGTAAAGTACATATACTTGTCCGTTTCTTTGTCTTTGAGTCATTCCCCATTCATGCGGGGGATTGTTGGGTTTTAAAAAGTGTGAATGGAAAATGAAGAGTTGCGACTTTTATGAAGAGTTGTGACTTTTATGAAGCGTTGCAACTTTTATGAAAAATTGCGATTTTTATGAAGAGTTGCGACTTTTATGAAGAGTTGTAACTTTTATGAAGAGTTGTGACTTTTATGAAAAGTTGTGACGTTTATGAAAGGTTGTGACCTTCCGAAAGACTGTGACTTTTCCAAAGGTTTGTGACCTTTCCGATAAGGCACAATAAGAACCTTTTCACACTACCATTTGTTTTCTATAAATTGAGAGATTTCCTCTCATTTAAAAAAAAAAAAAGAATTTTCTTGACTTCTTCTACTACTACTAAATCTAGTATTCTAAGTGTACTTTACTGCCGTTGAGTGGTTTGCTGACACTGTGATTTTAGGTACAGATACACCGGTGAGTAAAATCGTTCTATCCTGGGAGGATATATTCCATTAACCTGGGGTACTTTAGGGGAATAATTTCCTTAAGGGGACAGTACTGTGCATTCAGTGGGCTCGATTTTCTTGTTAAAGAAAAATATTTTGTATATTGTTTCTAATATATTTCTGGTTCTACTTTCTCTACTAGTTTAATTTTCTAGTTTTGAAAATACTCTTTAAACTTTGTTGTTTCTTATCAAATTCTTCAAAATTTTTGTTTTAAGTGTCTTAGGAATACAATATGAACAACATAGAATCCTCTAGAGGAAAAGTATTTCTCTTGCAAATCTTTAGGCAAAGTTCATAGGCAATAAAAGGAGTTTCACCCATTAGCTACTTACTACAACTATATATATTGCTTACAAGAGCATACAGTTTTCACTCTTTTCTTTTTCTTTTTAGAATTTTATTTCGAAAAGCTATTTGGACATAAAATTGTTATAAGTTTCTCAAGATGAATTCCAAAAAGTCATTTCATAATTTCACTCTAAGAGGATATTTGGATTGACTTAAAAGTTGGTCAAATCTTCTTTTAAATTAATTTTTGACTTCAGAAAGTGTTTGACAAATATAAAAATAACTTAAAATAAGTTAAAAATCAAAAGTAGGCATCCCCTACTTTTTATTTTGACTTAAAAGTCATTTAATTTTGATTTTTTATTTTTGACTTAAAAACTACTTTGGAGAGTAACTTATATCCACGGATGGTGGAAAAGAAAACTACACTATCATCTCATTTTCAGAAATACATATCAATTTTTTTAAAAAAAAATCACATAATATTAATATTATTAAAAAATAATAAAAAGAGTGTTATATGGTAACTTGGACTCTAAATTAATTATATGAGTTTGTTAAGAATTCTTACTTGACTTGTCAAAAGTAAGAAGGATTCTTTCATGCTTTCTTTATCCTTATTATTTTCATGCTCATTCTCCATCAACACCATTAAAGCAATTGACATACAAAATTGAAGCAATTTGAGATAAAAAGATGATAATTTTTTACTCATTATTATTTTTCTTTTCAGAATCTAAATTAGTAAATACTCAAAGTCGATTGTATAAAAAATATTTCAATGTTATTTCAAAGAAATTTTTTTCTTTTTCCAATGTATGAAGAATTTTATGTTTCGTGGTAACAATAATTTTTAGAGAATGCTTTTTAGAACTTTTCAGTAAATTGGACAAATCCCAAAAATTAAAGTTAGTAATCTTACACTTGGAAAAATAGACACACCATTTCTGCAATTTTGCATAATATTTTGATATTGATAAAAGAAGATCCAAAGGCATAGATGAGAAAGGTAGGAAAGAGAGGGAGAAAGATGATAAACCTCAACGTGTTTTAATAAAAGAAAAAAAAAATCTTTAATCAGTAAATGTGAAAATATATTAATTAAACTAAGAAGAAAAATAAGTATTTCTAAAAATGAGTTGATTGTGTAATTTTCTTGTCCACCGTCAGTGGATAATAGTTAATCTCAATTTCTAATGTCATTTCAACTTGAAAACAAATATTGTACTATTTTTTTCTTCAAATTTCACCGTTATTATGTCCAAATACCCTTGTATTTATCGGAGATAGCTATTAATTACAAATATAGCCCTTATATAATTGAACGTAAGGCTAGAATGAGATTAAGGTCAGCTAAAACATGCAATGTGGCTGTCTCTTCTAAATCCCCCATTAGAATATTCACTTAAGCCAATTATGAACTTCAAGTCTCCTTAACTTAATCTTCCAAAGCTCCTTGAACTTCGATGACTCTTGAGAATTATCATTCTCCCTTTCTTCGAAAAAAATCGCCCCCAATTATTCGTAGCTTCTTGAGGATTGTCCAAGCTTTATTAAGAAGCCAAGTCGAGGGTATTAGACATGTAGGCAAGTTTGATATGAATACTAACGTTATCGAAAAAGAAGAGAGTACAAAAAAGCATTGACATGAGATATAATCTTAAAATATATCACCTTCTCTCTCATTTCTAATAACAAAGCCTTTGAATTTTACCGTAACAAATTGATCATCTATATACCGTTTTTCATGTCGCCCTTAAGCGGACTACTATTGATCGTTATAATTTGTTCTTGACAATCAAGTGTTTGTGACTAGGGATGTCAAATAAACGAAATATGAAAGTAAACTGAATTGATAAATGAGCGAATATTAAGTTATTTGAATTAAACTGAATTCTAAGTTAATAATGGGATAATTAATTCCATACTTGAGCAGATTAGCATGTCATATTTTTATGGACTAGTTTTAACACAACTAATTATGATTGAGCAACAGACTAGATTGCCCCTAGATGTATTTTTCAAACTACAGCATCTTGAGGGTCCATGACGTAAGAAATGTCTTTTGAATTTTTCTCGAAAGAATGGAACTAAGAGCCCTTCTCTGAAATACAACTTAAAAAGTAGACATAACATGTTTTACATAGTTACTATAGTTTAACATGTTATAAGTACTTATTTTATTTTTCACTTATCTAAATTTTTTTAATTATCTTTTTGATAACCATAATATAATTTGAACATCTAATATAAAAAGATTACATGTGTTATGAAATACAGTTAAACTTCTCTATAACGAAATACAAAGCATGACCGATAGAATATCTAACTTTCTATATATATATATATATTGATGTGATAAAAGAGCGTGCTCCGTTTTTCACATGATAAGATCAGAGAATGCAGCTGTATAGCTAGTAACGGAAAAGAACAATCCTTTAGTTACCACTCTTAAGTCAATGAAGTTGGAAAATAATTTTTTTAAAAATAACTCCACGAGCATTTGTTTTTGGGCCTGACCCACCAGCCTTTTTCTGCCTCCACTTTACAATAAAGCAAATTAAAGCAAGAAATTAAAAAAATAAAAGAAGGTATCAATAAGGGGGAAAACAAAATACAATAACAAAGGTTCTCAACCCCACAAGTAAGAAATACTACTACTCTCGGTCTCATTTTATTGCACCCTATTATTTTCAATCTATCTTCAAAAGAATATCATCTTACTGTAACTAGAAACAATTTAACTTTAAAATTCCCGAAATGATTTACAACCATACAAATATCTAAGGATTGTTTTAGACCACAAATTTTAAAAGTCTTATTTTCTTCCCTCCTTAAACGTGGTGTCAAATCAAATTGTGTCACATAAAATGGGACAGAGGGAGTGCTATTACAAAGTAATGTTTACTCACTTGACAATGATATATATAATACAGCCTTGAAAGCCCTTCAAGAAAGTCTCCTTTTTTTGCACAAAAAAAAAGGAAAAAAATAGTGATGTGCAAGAGCAAAAAGTAGTGAGAGATACCGGAGAAGAAGAAAAAGAAAGATCACAAATTTGTGTTGAGAGAGGAGGTGAAAAATAATCATCAGTAGTACTAGTAGCAAATGATGGCTGGAAACCCTACTAATTGGTGGAGCATGATCATGAATGGAAACATGCATCCACAATTATCTCATGATCATGATCAACATAATTCTTCTTCTAATTCTAATTCTTCACATTTTTATGGAGCTCATAATCCAAATCAAGATTTTCCTCGTTCATTGAGCCAACTTCTTATGTAAATATACAAATCTTTAGTCTCTTTCTCTCTCTCTTTTATTTGTCATGTTAATTGGTTTGATTCTATGTTTAAAGATATTCAGAATTTGAAGTTTATTATATGCACATATTATATTATAGGGTATGTTAAAAATTACTGAATTCGACCTAACTCATATATACTCTCCATGTTAGCTCCTTACCTAGAAAATTTTGATAACTTTCCCTTTTGGTTGAGCTAATAATTTTCATTTGATTTCTTCAAGTCTTGTTCCTATGAGCAAAAAACGGATACAAGATCTAGATTAATTCTATAGGTTCAAAATTAGTGTGATTTTATCAATATTTTCATAGTTTGCTTTTTTGTACTTTTACACATAGTTCGAGCAGAAAGTAATAGGTTCAATTAAACATACAGAATCCACCTTTTCTGGTTATAAGATTTGTATTTTGTGTCATGACTGGGTGAGACTTTTTTTCTCTTGTAATTCTCCAAATTTGTCTCTCTGCAGGAGTGGATTTTCTGGTGATGAAGAAAAGTTTGGTATTAGTCCTTTTCATGAGGCCGGGAATTCAGAAGACCAAAGTTTGAATTCCGTCCATCCAACATCATCAACAACTAATTTTAGGGTTCCTGTTGCT
The DNA here is from genome assembly GCF_019186545.1 of Solanum stenotomum. Taxonomy (NCBI): domain Eukaryota; kingdom Viridiplantae; phylum Streptophyta; class Magnoliopsida; order Solanales; family Solanaceae; genus Solanum; species Solanum stenotomum. Next base: position 9,906,065 of record NC_064289.1, on the reverse strand, counting down.
GATGTAAAGCCAGAGTTGGCCCAATTGTACGATTTTCATCATCATCATGTCCACAACGAATTTCAAACATCCTCATCACTGCAACAAAAACTCGAATTAGATACTGATCATTTTACGAGACCTTTAATTGCTTCTAATTGGTCTCAACAAGATTTGTCTTCACCAGCTAGCTCTTGTATTACAACAGGTTTAAGCCATAACCTTTTGAATTTCTCTAACAACAAAGGGGAACATAAGCATCAACATCCAGATCATAATTCAACTGAGGTATGAAAAAAAGAGAAGAGGGGTAATTAATTAAAAAAGTTGATTTATCCACTTCATCTTACATTTATTATAAGTCAATGGATTCATCATTAAAATTTCAAAAAGGGGAAAGTGATTTATATATAAATGCCAAAATAAATTCATGATTAGCATTAGGAATTTAATCAAAACAAAAAAGTAGAGATGCTTAGTGATTTTCATTATGAAAATTTTAGCTAAGCATTAAGTTTTTGAATTTTTACCTTTTTTTTGTTGACTTTATTGACTTTTTTTTATGCATCTATTAAAAGTGTAACAGCACAAGCAGTGGTGGGATTAGTAAGAAGGCTAGGGTTCAACAATCTTCAGCTCAACCATCTCTAAAGGCAATTGTTATTACTATATCTCTCTTACTTCTCTATTTAATTTTTGTACACACTTGCGTTTGATCATGAACTTTTTTCACTTTTTCCTGGAGTTCAACTCCGAAAAACATGTTTAGTCATAAAATTCTGAAACTTCAACTCGAATTCCAGAATTTTTAAGAGTTTGAAAAACAACAAAAATGTGTTTCACTTTTTTCACTCATAAAAAGTAAAACAACGTTAATTAATTTGTGTTCATAGCCAAACACAATTTCACTTTGAAAATAAAAACTTTTTTTTTTCAAATTTCACAATAAAACATGGTCAAACGCCCATAATTTCACTGAAAACTATGGAATTACCTAGCAAACTAAAGTCCTTAATTAAGTTAACAGTTTTTTTTTCTTGCAATTTCTGTGCAGGTAAGAAAGGAGAAGCTAGGAGATAGAGTAACATCACTCCACCAACTTGTTTCTCCATTTGGAAAGGTAAAGTTACTAGCTAGGTTGAAACTTTTTACACTTAGAATGTGTAATTATTTTTTTCACATCATTAGATTAAGTTGACTTCTATAGATTAATCTATAAGTAATATAACAATCAACTTAATAATTTTCTATAATAAGTTAAAATTCATCGATCAATCAGTCACACTAAAATTGAGACACTACCCAAATTAGACAAGTAATGTACGCAAGGTTCGAAGATAAATTCACCATCGTATAACTGACAGACAATTACATGTTAAAATTTTTTACAATGGTGTCAATGCATGTAAATTAAAACATAACTTGTGGTGCGTATTAATTAGCCTATTTCCCATGCTGGTGGCAGTACTGGATCACTGAAAAGAATAAGATTGAAATAGTACTAATTAATTTTTTAGGAATTTAATTAGTAGATAACACATTTTAGATTCCTTTTTGCTTTAGTGATCTTACCCATGAAGGTGTGTCTAAATTAAATAAAGTTTTTCAACACAAAAAGGAAAAGAGAAAAAGAAGAATATATGGCTTTAATTTGTGTTGGTGTGTGAGACAGACATGTCATGTTTCTCTTTTGCAGACTGATACAGCCTCCGTCCTATCAGAAGCTATTGGCTACATCAGATTCCTTCAGGCTCAAATTCAGGTCTTCCTTTTTTTTTTTTTTTCATTCATAAGCATGCAGTGACTTTCAAACTTACAACTACATCAGTTTAACTTATATACGTCACCATATACACTATCTAAACATTCATTGATTTTGACATGTTTGCAATATATATACCCCTCCGTCTCATTATATATGAGGTAATTTGATTCGGTATAGAGTTTAAGAAATAAAGAAAGACTTTTATAACTTGTGGTCCAAAATGAATGATAGAAATTTGTGTGATTATAAATCATTTCATTAACAATAAAATAGACATTTAATAGTTAAATTGTTGCTTAATATATAAATGTGTCATTCTTTTTCGGACGGACTAAAAAGGAAAGTAAGTCACATAAATTGGGATAAAGGGAGTACTATATTTCACGCAACTTTAATTTAAGACCCTAAGATTAAAAAAAATAAATTATTTTCTTAAACTATGTGTCAAGTCAAATTAGATCATTCTATTTGAAACAAAGGAATATTACTATTCACCTTATTATCTTTCAGATTACTTATCTTACTTATTATGAATCGATCGTCCTAGATATGTTGAGTACTAACTTATTCTAAATATGTAAAAAATCTTTTATATTACTATGAATATATATATTATATTTAAGATATATCCATTGATATTATACATGAATTTTTATCATTTTAACTTCTTTATGTCTATTTTTTTCCTGTGGTGCACGTATATATGCAGGCATTAAGCTCACCATACTTGGGCAATGCATCAGGAAGCATGGGTCACATTCCCCAACAATCACTGAATGTAAGAATTTATTCTTTTCACATTTTCCAATGCACGACCAAGATTCCTCATCAGTTTCTCATATTTATACACGTGCGACTGACTAATCATATCTGATTAATTCGTTAATTATCAAGATTAACCTTTATTTTTTCTTGATTTCAAGAAAATTAATATTTACTGCCAAAATAGCTTGATATACAAATGCCTACTTTATTGGATCCCTCAGCAGTTCACCAAAAGCTAGTTATGTGAGGCTTTACATTTGTAAAGCAACAGTTATATCAAAGTGATATGTTCATAAAAAGTGACCGGCCTAAAGGTGAAATGAACTTCTCAACAATAATTGCACTTCTTCAACTATATATGAGTTTGTTAAAAACAAACTCTGATGATCTGTTTTCTATTACGTAGTTTGACTGAGCACAAAGTTTAAGAATATAAAGAGTACGTCTAATTCATGTGTTCTTTAATTAATTAAAAGTGTAACTTACAAAATGTACACTTTAAATTGTGGTTTAAATATGATGTCATGCCTATAAGGGAGTGTTGTTAAGTGTAAAGATGAAAATGTTAACACTAAAAGTTTACTACATATAAAAATGTGACGTTCTTTTTAAAAACAGACTAGAAAGAAACAGAAGGAGTAGCTTAATAGTCAAGAAAGGGGATAATAAAGTTTTGAATTTGGATCCATTATAACTTTCTTGTCCGTAGATACTGATTTGAATTCTAATTCCTTTTCATCTAGTTTTTGGATGGTAATTTTCTGAAAAGGAGGCCAGCAAATAAGCAGGTACGGTATAATTCTATTCAATGCATGCATGCCCCATTACTAGTGTCACAATTAGCAAATATATTAAGTTTTACACCATCAGGATAATTTAACATGTTATAGCAGGTTACTTATCATTTGTTCTACGACATTACTAATCAATGCTACGTACTAAATTGAGTTGCCTCTAATTAATTATCTTTTAAGCTAAGTGACCTGATTTTAATTTTCATTCTCTATAGGATTCTCAGCACAAAGCGATGGATTTAAGGAGTAGAGGGTTGTGCTTGGTTCCTATTTCTTGCATGGCAAATATAGGAAGTGACACCGGCGCCGATTACTGGGCTCCAGCTCTCGGAGGAGGATTTTGATGTTACAAGAGTTTATTCTGATTGGATTTAAGTTATATACACTGACAGTATAAAAATACCGAGATGTCAACAAACTGATGATAAGACGGATCGGAGCCTATGTGTCCTCATGGAATGAATGATATAACATCACAAAGCAGTCATTCTCAGTATGGAAGTCATCAGAGGTGACTGTTTGTGATGCTGTTTTGCATTTGAAATCGGGTCAAAGATAAAGTGGTATTGTCCAATGTACAATATGGTCTTATTTTCTTGAATTTCATGAATAATCATACTACCTTACTAGGTAGTTCATAAGTGTTGTATATGTAACTTGGAAATCCATAGGTACAATCAACATATCGTTTCAGAAATTTTATCTTTCTTGCAATATCTTTAAATTCGTTACTCTTAGTTTTTTTTTTTTTATGATCGAGAAATTTATTTGGGACTATCGTTAGGAAGATATTAAGCAAAAAAATGTAGATATTTAAAACTATATGAAAAGTACTATAAATTGCAATTTTTGCATATCAATTTGATGAAAAAATACACCGTAAAATATTTGTCAAAATTCTTATAGTTTGACTCTAAAAAAGGAAACCATGACAACTAAAAATGGACGGAGAGAGTAAATAATTAAGCTTCCGACTTTAGGTCAAGATTATATTTCACTTTTGAGTCAAAATTGTACGTATGATCGCTCAAATTACCACAAGTGAATAATAGTTTGATGAAAATGATGAGATTATGGTTGTGTTCGGTAGAGGAAAATATTTTCCATTTTTTTCTTGTTCGATTTGACTTAATTAAATGTTTTGGCTCAATTTTATGTTTTTGGACTCCATAAGAATTTGTTGATATTTTTTTATTAAATCTTCTTGTTACTAGATTTTCCATTAAAAAAATTTAGGAATAGTTGTTATTCCTTTCTTCTACCGAGAAACATTTCCTTCCAATCAAAAGAACTAGAAGATTCTACCTCTGAAAAACGTCTACCTTCAGCTACAAGTTGAAATGGAATGATGAATGTTAAATTTGTATTAGATTAGTGTATAGTAAGCAATCATCTAATTAAATTAAATCACACACTAATTATTAATTGCCACGAAATTAACAGTAATTTCTTTTTTAAATAATTTATATATTGTGGGGGCGGCGGAATTAAGGATCTATCCTCGACTAATGAACTTTGTAATTGCCTAGGTCATTCCACTTTCGTTTTCCACTAACAAAAGGTAAACAATTTTAAAATAAAGAAACTATTATTAGTTCCTCTCTATCCAATAATTTCTGTTTGAAATTTCAATAAAATACATATATGACACGATGATAGGAAACTATTTAATTCTTAATTTTATCCTTTTATAAAAGTTAAATTATTTAATTCTTAATTTTATCCTTTTATAAAAGTTGACAATAAATTAAGATTCGTGCTGGGATATATGTACTTGTGTGTTAATTGCTATGTAAGAAAGTCAAGAAGCAATTATACATTCATTATTTAATGTCAATAGTGTCTTGGGACATCCAAAAAAGTGAAATGTGCTTAAAAGATTTGAGGCTTTGACAATATTATTATTTAAGATGATTAACAAATTAAACAATGAAAAGAAAAAAAAAATGTATATGATTAAAGTTGGTTCAATACAATCATCAATTCATGATCAAGCCAAAACATATTAAATCAAATATTAAATTAATAAAAACAGTAGCATTATGTTGTCTACTTGTGCTTTTTAAAAAGGACCAACAATATATTTGAATTCGTTTTCAAAGCTAGATAGTGACAGTTTAGAATGGACGCGCAGTAGTTGAATCTCAATTCATGATTTTAAATTTATGAATTTCTATAGAATTTTCATGAAGTTATTATATAATAATAATAATAATAATAAAATTTACTAATAAATATTTAATAAACTTCTTAATATTAATATAATTTTTTTTGACAAAAACTACTTGATTCATGTTACATATAACACATTGTGAATCCACCCTTGTTGTTGTGGCCAATTTCAATTTCCCTTAGCAAGTTATATACCTGTCCCTGTCCATTCCCCAACCTTTTATTTGCAAGTGGCTAGGCGGCCTAACGTTTACTAATCAGCCAATCACTTTTTAGTTCATAACGAACAAAACGTCGTCTTTATGTACAGCAAGATCACAAAGAGACATAGCTAGGTTTTATTGTTGATGCTGAAAATATTCAGTTACCATGGTGAGAAACTGGGCCGGAAAAAGTAACTTTCAAATTGTTGTTGATTCGAAGTTCTATATCTATATAGACAGGTTTTGAGTGAAAAAAGAATTATGCATCTACATATATACACACGAAAGGTTTTTTGTGACAAGACTTGAAGGCATGAGATATTAGAAGCGAGAATACTAATAATTCTAAGAAGAAAAAAAAAACGATTTTCTACTAGTAAAAGGTTTTAAACTTACCTGGAAGTCATTAGATTTTTGTACTTAATAAAAGAAAAGTCTAACTATAACATATTCTCTTAATAATAGCATATATATATATATGTAATAGACCCCAACAAGTATTGAATTGAGACAAGTACTACTAGTTTTTTCTACCTTTTATGATACTATATCAAACAAAATACATTCATTCTAACTTTATTCCTTATTTTGTTTGTTTGTTTGGGGTATAATGATGATAATGGACCTGTCTATTGTCAGTCAGTAGCTGGAAACCCAATTATAGAAATATCTTAAAAGATTAGGAGGAAAAAAACGTGATTTAGAATATCCAAAAAAAATTGAGCAAAATTTCACTAGTAAGTGGTTAGGTTAATTTCACTAATTAAAGATAGGTTACATGAAGTGAATGAAACATATCTAAATCATGATTGGACTAATTAAGAGCAATGATCCGACTAATAACTAATTGTATGTTTGACTATACTACTAATCTACCATCTATAGTGGAGATTCAAGTTTGATAGGGTAAATTTTAGGTTTAGCAAACATAAAAATCATATTTGTATGTTATAGTTTGTATAATTGCGCTCCATAGCAAACTTAGTGTTTGCTATGACTATTAATATGTATATTTCGGTATACTTATACATAAAAAATATGTATTTGGGTCTATTTATATATTTCAGTATATAAATGGATCCTACATTTGTATATTTCGGTACAATATACAAATGGGATGGCAAAAAACATGGAATATTTGCTGCGAATTACAAATAAAAAAAACTATGACTATAACATTTAATTTGAATTAATAGTTTGTTATTTCATATAATTTTCTCTAACTTTATATGAATAGAGTTTTCGGCCTCCTTGTTACTCTTTTATAGTTTAAATTCTAAATAGCCAGCTAGATTTTTTTTTCTTTGAGAAAATTACTTGATGTAGCAGTTGCGGGCCTTTATCACTTTATATAATGGTACTTTTAGAAAATTACAAAACATAGCAATATTATATATTTTAATAGCTGATATACAATATACATAAATCTGTTTATGTAAAAGTAAACTAAAATCTCACTATATATTGTAAAAATGGATGCTAATAATGCTACTTATGGAATTTTGCCTTTTTCTTTTCATCCATTATAAACAAACAAATTTTAGGAAATGACAATGTTGAAGACGAAAAATAAAGGTCCAAAAATAAAGTAAAAGAAGGCCGACAAGAAAAATAAGACGGCCCAAATTAGGGGCCCGGCCCAACTTGTTTCACAATAACTTAGTACTTCCGTAATTCAACTCTTAACAAATAAGATTGAAGAATTAAGGAAAAATTACAGAAATCCTACCTTTTAGTTTACTTATTACCATTATCCCCTATAAGTTTTACAAATCTCCAAAATCCCTCATTTTCGCACATCAGATTAATGTATCAGCTCTTATATTATTGTATCTCGCGCATCAGATTAGTGTATCATGTATTAAATGTAATGTATCTTACTTAACAATCAATGTATCTCGCGCATCAAATTAATGTATCAGCACTTATATTATTGTATCCATTTGAGGATTTCTGTAATTATAAACTTTAAGGGATATATTATAATTTTGCCTTAAAAGTATGTGATTTCTGTAATTTGCCCAATAATTAATCTAAATAGTCGTCCACCTACGCATAAATTAAAAAGAAATAATACCTTTTAAAAAAAGGTAAACGTGCGGCTATTTGTGTAAAGATAAGATTAGGCATGAAATTAACCCGGCCCATCCAATAGATGCTAAATCTTCATTAGTCCATTGCAATGGAAGTATGAAACTCTTTTTCTTTTCTTTTTTTCTTGTTGGATTGTTTTTAATGCTACGTAGTGAACACATATTTTGTTTTGTTAGTCATATTATTTGGAATAAAATGTGTTCACATAGAGCATAATGATCCTACAGGATTCTTATTATCGATTTTAATTAGTTTGGGGTTGATGCTGTTATGCATAGCAAGCACATAGACAAGAGACATTGCTTCGATTAAAACTGTAATCTAACTCGAAATGGGGTTCTAAAAACATAGTTCAAACAATTAACACAGCCAACAATATGGTTGAGTTTTAAGGATACAACTTCAAACATGAACAGAATCTGGTTGTTGCAAAAAAAAATGACTAGCACACTACAACCTCAAATCAAACAAATAAAGAATCACAATCTTGAAATTTACTTTGACATGGATTGTACTTGAGGAGCTTGATTCACTTGTTGGTTCCCATAGTGCTGCTGAGCAACTATACCATTCCACCCTGTACAACATTTATTGGAACAATGTTAAGATATTCGTGACTTAAGAGTCTCATCGTCATCTATTAGTTTCAGCTTTTAGATGAACGAGACACACAGTATAATATTAATTGTAACCAAGTGTGACATACCTAGAGCGGGATCAAGTCCCCTGTTTCGAAGCTCTCTGAATTCTTGACAAAGAGAGCAACATGGACAGAACATATGGGAAATCATGTCTGAATAAGGAGCTTCCACGAGATTATATCTTTGTCTCAATTGGGTTCTATATTTTGAGCCCATGATCCACTGAGAGCAAATAGCAGGCATCATCAGCATGTATATGAAAGTCCCTAAAGGGCATGCTGCATTAATCACCAAAAAACAAAAAATCAAACTTTAGTATTAGTTCATAGCACAAGCTAACAAATATGCACAGTTTTTATTCAAAGAGTTTAACTTCTGTATACGGAAAATAATAAAAAGTAAGATGGGTCGACTAGGAAACTTACTCATTTGTCCTGCATCAAGGACTTCTGCTATTTGTCCAAATGTTACACAAGGTAACAACGCCGTCATAACAGCTGCACAAACAAACAAGAAAGTAATTTTTAGAAAGTGGATCCAGGATTTTAAGTCAGTTAATGTGAAGATGTTGGGATTCCAATACCCCACACAACATGGTAAACCAAGAATTCAGATGAGCTTGACTCTGGTACCGAGATAAAACAATGAATTTTGGGCCTAGCTCAAGAGGTGATGATTGCCCAATACCCCACATGCCCAGGATTGGACATCTAAAGTGTGAACAATATAACAAAAATGCCAAACATCGAGTAAACCTAGAATTGGGATGAGTCTATCTCAGATGCCATGAAAAATAAATGGACATTCGGCCTAGCTGACTTAACCTCAAAAGCTAACTCACAAGGTGAGGATTGCCGAAAAAGAGACCAACTAACTCATCCCACACAGATAGGACACTTAACAATGATAGTAACACTTAAGTAGTTGATACTAAAATAAACTATTAGCAAGAAAAACTTAATTTACCATTAGTTTGGTCCAGATGACAATCAAATAAGCCAGTACTCCAAGGAGCTCCAATTGTTAAGTGTGATGGTGACTGATATACACCTTGTACTCCTTGGAACTGTTGAGGTTGTGAGGCAGCTGGTTCAGTACCACTCTCTGCCTGAGAGGTTTCTTCTTCATTGTTTGCTTCAACTCTTCCCATTGTTATCCAAAAATTTTACAATTATCCCTTAAGTATAGGATGAAGATATATCAATAAGTTCTTTTATATATATAGTAGGAAAGGACTTCTTGTGTGACATGTACAGAGTGGATGGCATCTTTGACTTGGAAAAAACAATCACTGAGAGATTATTCAGCTTAACTATGGTCAAAAGTGTCCTTTTTCACATTATACAATTTTTAAGAGTATCATTAATATCACAGAAATAGACAAAATTAAGGGGGTAAAATAGAATAGTCAAGTTATTGGAAGTTTCCTACACCATTTTATTCCAAGTTGGTTATGTATTCATATGCCACTAGGCAAGTTTGGTAGCTAGTTACATCTTGGGAGGAGGATTAGTATAACGTCCCTTTTCAATAATATTTGTTTGATTTGCATTTTAGTTGTTTCATATTCGTCGTAGATATTCATACTATCCTCTTTTGATTTGTTGCAGTTGAGCTGATTATCTTTCGAAAGCAACCGTGAAATTACACTGCTTAATTTACTGTATTGTTAGTTATACTATCCTTGCATTTGATTTCACTCTTCAAGTATTCTCTTCAGAGTCAATACTTATCTCTATGCTAGGAAAATGCCCAAGGTCATATATAAGACTTGCTGTTAATTTAGAAAATGAACAAAAAGAAAATGATATTCTGAAAGGTAGTTATTCAAAGTCAACTTGCAATAGTAGAGACGTGTAGTGCATTAAAACAGAAGATTCAATAAATAATTTCTCATACTAATTAGCCATTATTTCATATAACAAGACACGTTTATATCATCATTATATAACCCTAAAGTCAACATATGACTAGATTGACGATTGTACATGTTTTGCATTATGGCATGATCATCAAAGATTCAAACTGTATCTTGTATACATGATGATACAACCAAGACGATCATTTTTCTTCTCTTTTTAAAATTTCTGAGAAATTTCCTGTGAACTTCTGGCTCAACTCTAGCTCCCACTACATACCCACGTGGTGTTTGTCTAGATTATATATAAATACTTGGCACAATAATTTTTGCCTACTTACCAACACGAAAAATATACTAAAAGATCATTTCACTTCGTACTAAACACACTTTAAAGATGGTGTGTTTGGTACGAAAGAAATGTTCTCTAAATTTCTTATGTTTGATTGGTCAAAAAGTCTGAAAAATATTCTCAAAGAAAACAAATTCCTTACGAGAAAAATGACTTCCCTGATAAAATAAGGATAACAAATTGCATAAGTGACATTCCAAATTAATTGTTTCCTTCCACCAACGCGATCCCCCAACCCTTGACTATTCCCCTCCCCCCCAACCACTCCCCATCCATCTCACCTCCATAGCGTTTTACTAGATAACATATCAATGCTCTTGGGATAATATTTTACTTACCAAACACTAGAAAATAAGCAAAAAGCCCACTTGTTATCCAAGAAAACATTTCCCTTCATACCAAACACACCCAATTAGAAAAATCAATGCTGAAACTGAAGACAAATATTGAAAAATCTCAGCTAAGAGAATCAATGCTGAAGACAAATATGAAAAAATCTCAGCTACATTAATCAATTGTGTACTACAATACTACCAATATTTCTTGTTACAGCAAAGCAGCTACCAGTATCTTTCTAATTCAAAATCTGTAACATTATTTCTGTAAGGAATGTTCAGAGTAGCCTTTCTGTGCCATGCTAGTTACAAAAATCAGATCAAGGTAAAAATTAAAAGAAAGGGTATACAAAAATAACAACAATAGGTACTCTGTAGTATATATGTGATCTACTACTGGCCGAGGCAGATGCAGTTTCATGCTCCCTCAGGCAATAGTCATCGACCAGTGGAGTGAGCAGAAAAGCAGCAAAAATAAGCAGAGTGACAATTTCCCTATGAAAACTTGCTTTCTGACGATCTTTATCTTGATTGTTTGTCGTTGCTGCCTTTCCTGCCTATGAACACACTCCAAAATTGTACAAATCAAGAAATAGCTATAGCAAAGAATTTGGATGTTCAATCACTAGGACCTTAACATTTTCCAATCTGAACTTAATATAGAGTGTGATCTAGTCACAAACTAATGAGACGGAAGAAGGGCAAACTCAATCTCCTGTAATGTTTTTCCTTTTGTTTCCACCACATTCTTTTTCACAAAGGCCACTGCAAACAAGCAAAAACCTGCAAAGACCGCATACACTATTTGTGGTCCAAGATGCTCAAGCATCGGCAGAAACAGAAGACCGACTAAAAAATTTATGACCTGTTAAAGAGCAAAATATGCGATAAGAATACAGTGGGAAAGAAAGATGAAATTAAAACATCAGTCTAACAAAATCTATGATGTTTTCTTGAGATTTCGGATAAAACAAAAGCTATGACAACAACAATTAAAATAAAAGCCAAAGTGCTGCGAACACTTTATAATTTTAAATTACTGCTGTAGCTGAACCACACATAAACCAGAATGTGAATGAGGACATAAGTAGTACACGTGATCTCATTTTTTTTTTTCCATTTTGAGATGTAAAAGATTATCTCATATCAATTTGTATTTAGAACAGTATATAGAGTTTACCAGCTAAGTTTAGATCTCTCTTAAATGATGTCAAAACTCAAAAGTCTTCCAGGGAGAACTTTATTTTAAGCACAAAACACTTTGATCATCCAACACCGGATCAGAGAGTCAAAGGGTTGGTCATGTGCAAAGATTAGATTCTTATTTGAAGTTAAGAATACAAAATGAATACTGCATTAGAAGTTTTGGGATGAATTAGGATACCCCTAGATTTCCCCATCACTTTAAATGGTTCATTTTTCTGGTTATTGGCAGTTAAAAAGGGGGGTAGAGGGAGAGGGGGAGGGGGGTGCTACAACAAGGAGATCCTTTTGTGATGCTATGTGCAAGATATTATTACTACCACTTAAGTAGATTGTGCACACAGAACAGCTCTCTTCCTCGTGATGGATAATGTAATATATATCCGAGGGTCAATAATGCACAGTACTCAAACCTGTGATTCATGATGGATGAATCTACCTGCACATCTTATTTGACTTGCACCCAATAGCAGGATGTGGCTAATGCTTTCATCTCAGCAGCGACTCATTGTGTCAAATGACTGGGAGTCTAGAACATATAGTACCCAATGGGAGATGTGTTTCTATTAAACGTGTAATTCCAAGCTACCACCAGAAATAATAAGGGAATAAACCTCCTCTCTCGACAACTGGTATTGTGCATCAACCTCCAAACTAGTTAAGAGTTGGCCATATGAATCCCCAACATCCATCTTACTCTGTTTGGACCACAGCACACACACTCCACCCCAACCCACCCAAACAAAAAAAAAAACAGAAAAAAAAAGAAGACAAAGCAAAAGAATGACCAAAAGAAGAATCTGATATGAAAAGTTATTAAGACTTGAATGGTTCGCATAAGAACAATATGTAGTGTCATATAATGATCATAGTTGTCAGACACAAAGTTCTAAAGATCCTTCTACTCTTCATCCAAGGTCAAAGCAAAGAGAATAATTTGCAAAAAAACAAAAATATCAAGAGCAGGATGAAAGTACCCAATGTGCAGCCATGCATAAAGCCATTGCCTTTGCCCTAATCCGGCCAGGAAATATCTCTGACAGCAGGAGGCTGGGAACTGGACCAGCACCCAAAGAAAATGCCAACACATACCTAACATAAATAATTTCCCATTATTGAAAGAAAACAACCGGCCATTGCGTTTGTGCATTTGTAGTTATCTTCTTAATAATCAGGAAAGCTACCTATAGCATAAAATTGTCTCATCTTTCATTGATTTAACCATAGTCAACAGTTACCAAGTACATAATGACTAGAATGCAATTGAAAGCTGTTATCAACAGAAGCAGTACCGAAACTACTTATCTTCATCTCTTAGCTTTTACTGACTTCTCTTTGTTGGACAAAGAAATAACTTTCCCAGAAGGAAGGAATTATAAGCCTCAGATAGTTATCTAATCATTACAGCATAACGAGCATTTCTAGTCCTTTCTATCAATATATTTAATGCACTAACAACTACAACGACAATCTTGAAGTGGATTACTCACAGTAGGGTCCCGCCAACTGATAGGTATAATACTGCAAAGCTTGGTACAAATGAACTCGCAGCTGCTACTTGAAGACCCGTTGCGACTGCCTGCACCAAAAACAACTCAGAAGTTTAAGCATGAGAAAGCAAAATATAGTGACACGATTCTCAGACCGGCCATGGTAAGCACAAAGGATTGAGCAAACAAGTTTAGGTTACCATGCCCAAGAAACTCCCAATTAGAAGCACCTTCCTCCCAAGCCTATCCATCAACATCATTGCAATAATAGACCCTGTAGATGTTATAGGCAACAGTATAATGAGAAATCACTAACAGCTTCAAGAGTGTTATCCCGTTTTGTATGGTGAGGGGATATGTTTACCTGTTAAGTTTACAATCCCAACGCATGTATTTGCAGTGTCTGTAGGTACTCCAGCCTTTTTAAAAACAGTTGAAGAGAAATAAAATACAGCATTTATTCCAGATAGTTGTTGCAAAGCAAATAAGGCAGATCCAATGAAAACCACTGTCCAAATGGCAAAAGTTATAAATTCATCAACTTTTTCACACAGAAAAATATTGACAGAATGGGAACACATCATCAATAATTATACCTTTAAAATGACGACCATACAGTAGCTCTCCAAACCTAACATTATCCACCTCATCTCCTTTGTCTGTCTTTGACATTTCTGCAATGGCATATTTAACATGTGATGCTCCCATAAGCTTTTCAAGCTCTTCTTCAGCTAAATCAATTCTTCCTCTCTGAGAGAGGTCCAGAAATAAAATGTGAGTTAGATTAGAGAACCATACTGCTGAGTGTTTGAAAATGATAGAACACACAATTGACATTAAATCAAGAATACCCTGCATAGATGCACCATAATAATATACCAGCTTTTATTTTGATAACTACAACATGCTAACTATATTATGGTATAAATACGGTGTAGTCTTGACTGTAGTATTGATGCAAATTGAGGTAGCAGGATTGATATCAACAACGAGGATGTGGGCTATCTTGGATGTGGAAGCTTTCAATCATTCACGAGGAGCAAAGTGTCATGGAAGATTCATTAAAAGAGCTTTTAAAGTTCATAACATGCTCAAATAGATTTATGAGGGAAATGATGACAACCATATAGGTCATCAAGGACTTTGGAGCATTCTTTCAACCATCATGAGTTTGGAGGACTTAAAAGGAAGCATGTAAGGAAGACTTCAGGGCAACTAACATGCTCAAGTAGCTATTTTAATAATTTGGTTATTCTTTTAATTTAGGCATTTTTGCAAGACTAGTATAAATAGTTTTTAGTCTTCATATTAGGGATAGCTAAGTTTTGAAGATAGAGAAATACTCTGAGTTTATGGGAGATTTCCTTGGTATCTCTTCACTGAACCTTTCTTGGATACTCTAAGTAAGGATTTCCATGTATGAGTTCATTTCTCTTCCCTCTTGGATTGAATCTGATGATTAATGTATTTTAATTGTTAGATTATCCCTTCTTTTCTTCTGAAGTCAATTCCCCTCATTTCTATTTCTTAATCATATCCTTGTATCTTTTCTTGCTTGTTTAATTGTGGTTCAATTAATTGTTCTTGCATCTAGAATTACATCAAGTATCAGGGACCGAAGACAAATTGTGGCAGGAGTGAACCAATAATGTTTCTCTCAATAGTAGAGTTGCACTTAAACCTGCTAAGTTATTGTGCACAGGAAGCTCACAAGCCCATCAATGTATAGAGATAGCAATCAGGATAATGTTGTCAGAATCTGTAAAGATTATATCGCCTTCAGTTATTTCATTATGTTGCCTTGTACGAGAACATGGTTAAAATGATACTAAAATGCCCAACATTCAATGGATTGTACTAAAATTTAGAGTATGAGTACATAGAACAGATTTGAAAATATATATTCAAGACAGGAGCCAAGCAGTAGTTTATAAACGGACTGCCTGCATATGCATTTTAGGTATTCACTTGTCAACTGAAATAAAGAAGAGCTTCTTCCAATTGATGACCTAGTGAATTGTCAACAGATTTTACTATTTGCAAGATTCACAAAAAAAACTGAATTTGCTAATGCCACTTCTATCCACTGCAAGACACTCAATGATTTAAGAGCTTAATAACCAACCTTAACAAGCCAGTGAGGACTCTCAGCGCAGAATTCCATCAAAACAGCAAGTAATGCAGCAGGAATGGTGGATATCCAAAAGCAAACTCGCCACCTGTGACATCATTTTAGAAGTAGTTATAGTTCACGTCACTCAATTAATTAACGGAATGCTATAAACATGTAGGATAATTGACTTATTCTTAATATGCCCATAAAAAGCAGTTTAGCAGTCTCAAACTGAAGAAAGACAGTTTATTCCAAACAGTGACTGGATAAAATGGAATAGTACATTTTTTTCATTCCTATCAGACCAGGCTTATCAATTGATTTTACTAATAATAAAAAGGAAGATTAAGGTCACACAATCCTTACCAACCAGCAGTATCCTTGGCAGGAATTCCAATAAGAAGAGATCCCAGGAGCCCAAGGCATGTGGCGATCTGAGTGAAACTCCCATAAGTGCCTCTAACAAAAGCTGGTGAAACCTGGTCAAACAAATTAAATGTAACTAAAAAGATAGAATTAGGAGCAAAAGATAACATCATATACCTCTGCAACATAGAGAGCAGCAACAGCAGGGCCAAGGCCCATCCCTATTCCAACAAATAACCTTCCAAGAAGCATAACCCCAAGAGTACTGGTTGCAGCACTACATTTATGCAGTTGAAGAACCTTCAGTTAATTTCCGGAAACTCGTACTGAAATAAAATAGAATTAAAAGTTTCTGATTTCACCCTCTCGTATTCGCTCCAGGTTATATATTTCAATAACTTAAACATGAAAAGAAAACTCAAACACCCCCGGCCATATAAGTGACCTTTACAAGACTCTTAAAAATAAGTCTGCAGGAGAGTTTGCCAATGCAAAAGATAGCAAGACTAAACATCCCCTAAGGGATTATACACTTTCTTTTAAACCATCCATTCATCCAAGTCAGGTTATACAATGAATAGAAGAGGATTCAAGACTACACAATATTTGGACGGTATTACAAAGTAAATGTTCATGGTTGCATTCAAAGTTGAAAAGGCCGTAATATAGCTAGTAAAAAGTTTATTGAGGTTTTACCTCATAGAAGCACCTATTATCATTGGTAGAGCACACAGTTGAAAGCCTCTCCGACGACCAACCCCATCTGCAATCCAACCACTGAATATAGAGCCCAAAAGAGCACCTCCCAAACATGTACTCACAACTAGACCTTCAGTTGAAAATATAATTATCATATCAGATGAACCTAGTAGGCAATGAACTAAGCAACTAGATGAAGATAATCTTCTTTGAAGAAGCAAGGGAAGATGCAAGTATTAGACAATAGGTTTGATTGACATCACTGCCTTGGACTCGATCTCTGTATATAAAACAAAATAAAATAAAAAATAACATCTATATTTATTCAAATTTAGCATGCACCGTCACAAATGAGTAGTGGATCTCCCCCCCTCCCACCAACTCAAAATTAAGAATCCTCCTAGAGAGGCGAACACACAGAAGTTCAGGTGGCAGGAGCTGGGGCACAGGGGAATCTTTAAGGTAAATGGCGTATAGTACCTTCAGCCAAAGTGCTGCCACTGAAGTCAAGGTCCAAAGACATGCTTTCTAGAGTGTCATTAACCACCCTGAATACACCAAACCAAAATACAATGCCAAGTTTTAAAATAAAAATAAAAAATGGACGACAAGGTCAATGTTTAACCAACTAAAAAGGTAGGATTTATGCAAGAAACTAATTTGAGAGTTCAGTCATACCCAAGATGGTAGCCAAACAAGAGTGATGAAATAATTGCCACCAGTATATGTGGCAACGGCCGCTTCCATGAGGGGTTTCCAATTTCTTTCCACACACCATTTTCGGTACGATCTAAATAGACACAAGGAAGAAGAATCAAAAGTCAATTTACACAAAATTATATCCTTTTATGTTATGTCCTATTGTTGTCTCTAAGCTGATGGTACATTAGAAGAGTATGATACTGTTAATTGGAAAATGGATGACATCATTCAACCAAGTTGGCAAAATTATTTCTTGGCAAAATCTTATAAAAATTGAAACTTAATGATTTCATCATTTGGAACAACAGAGAGAAATAGATCTTGGCATGATTTAAAATTAAAAAAACACCATTCTTTAACTTTATCAAAAATATTATAAAAACACCATTCGCGTGCACACCCCTTCAACCCCAGATGAATAGACAGCAAAATTAACACGTTCCTTTCTGCTCGTACGATATATACATATCGAGAAAATTGTACTAGAATAGACTGCATTGGGAGACAATGCTTCTAAATCTTGGATCCATCCTGCAAATAAGAAGAAAAGTGTGTAAGGGGTACCTAGATTTTCTTCTCTATCTTCATAATCTGTGAACTGGTCTTTAGTTGATGCACGCTTGTACATGGAGTAAGCATCTGCAAGACCACCACCTCTCATATTGTGTGATCTGATCTATGGTAATGTAAGAAAAATACCAATCATATACGCCAACCTGCCCAAATCCCAGATCTGATGTCAAGGCAAAATTCCATATTTCAAAATCGTAACCGACAATTCAATACTCTTACCATCAATCAAAAAAAATATAAAACATAATCTTTCAAATCAAAAATGGAAAACAGAAGTAGAATCTTTTGCATTTCATTCTTTAATTATGTATCATCATTAACATATAAGACAGAGTGAGTACTTGTTAATTACCTCCTGATGGTTTGTGAGGCACTAGCTATTGCATATTGGTAGTGAAGTTTTAGAAGGAATTAATTAGGAAAAAGTGTTAATGCAAAAGGGAAGGGAGAAATCTTAGAAAAGGTGCTAACGTGTTTTCACTTGTAAGCAAACAAACAAGTGCATATGCAGTGGTTCCATGGAAGGAATGAGAAACACAGTGATGACGACACGAAAGCATCTAGAAACTACGAGAGCTCTGAGACGGACACCTGCTCCAATCTTGTTGCTTTTTCGTTTTCTTTTTTTTTCTTCTGCTTTTCGGGTCTCTTCCTATGATGATGTGACACCTCATCGTTGTCAATCTAGTACTCCTATACTTTATATGTCACACAATTTGTAAATTTTATTTGTAGCCCTAAATTGTAATATGTTCTTGACCACCAAAACACATAGTAATAAAATATATTTTTTATTATCATGTACTTTTCTATATAAAAAAATATTCATTGCATAAATAAGTTACTTATTTAAGACATAATTTTTTTACACGCATTAATTTCAAGGAGCCATAAAACCTTAAGTATGTTTTAATTAATTAATATATATATATATATATATATATATGATTTTAAAATTCAATTAATGAACTCTCGATAACACACGAGTATTTTCAAATTTGGACTGAAGTGTGTAATTGGAACATTTATCATGTAGTACAAAAATATTCATTTAAAACATATCATAATTTAAGTGTTTGAATAAAATTTATTGACAAATTTAAGGAGTTCCAATATTTTCAATGTTTTGTAAAAAATAAAAAGTGTATTCCCTTCTTGTTCTGGGTGTGAAACAGTGAAACTTCTTCTTGTTTGATTTCTCTTCTTTGAATTCATAGCAAAAGATCACTGTAAAAATTTTTAAAAAACATATACGTAATGTTTTTTTTTACTCTTCAAATTCAAACTTAATCTGGAAATTAGACGTTCATTAGTCAGGGTGAGTAAATTCCTAGCACGTGAACAAAACATGTTAGCTGCAACCAGCAAGGCACAGCCAACCATTTCATTAACAAAAATTGAACTGGGGATCAAAGCTGAAAGCCAATAATACGCCACTGTTTAAAGAATATGCTATACAACAATTCACTTTAAAATTACAATAACAAACCTCTGTAAAAGGTAGTTTCTCTATAGATTTATAATAAAACCGGTGACATAAGAATTATCGTGTCCAAAATCAATGTGATACACCAAATACACTGCAGCACCCTCCATGATGAAACAGACCAGAAAAAAAACGCTCATCAACAAATCAGCTGTCAGGTGGCACTCAGTGATGAGCTAAGCACCTGGATCTGCAAGCATATCGAGAGTAAAACATGGATTTCCAGGACTCGCAAAAGGAAAGAAATGGACTAAATAATTGAGCATAATATACCTTATTCACGAGCAAATTTACTTGTTCTCTGTACATCTCCTTCATATCAATAATATCAGCACGAAGTTCTTCCAACTATCACAAGTACACGTCCAGTGAATAAGAAATTCAAAGAGCACTATGGGGAAAGATCAATACTTCATTGTGGACATAGATTAGATTTCAAATGGACAGTTGATCTATAAATTAAAAAAAATAAGTGACACTTGACCAGTTGCATCCCAACGTGATTGGACAACTGCACGTGGCAGTAAAGCCAAACAACTATTGCAAAGTCTTGTGTCAAATTCAAGTACGATGGAATAACATCGAACAACTAGAAATTATGATTCAATTAACCTAACTTAAGATGATCAAGTCGACATCAGCCAAGCCCATAATCTGTATCATACTCCATTGTTTAAAGAATTCATCAATATCTTAAGTGTGTTGGTTTGTCAATGGAGGGCTGCACTTAGCTAGAGGAGGAAGAACACAAATCAAGAAATAGAGAAAGAGCGAAAAGGAAAAGATACAAACGTGTCTACTAGGGAGTAGAAAAAGGAACTTCTAGAGTATATAACACCTGGAGAGTGTATGAGGTACACTGTCAACAATAATGGAGTAAAAATAACATATATGGCAGCAGATGCTACGAGTGGATCGTGGAGAAGGGGGCACTTCAACATTTCAAGGAGTTTGGTGGTGCAAAAAGGTATTTTATAAAAAATAAAAAATTGAGTGAAAAAGAAAGATGTCTATTTTATTTTTTTTGACAAAGAAAGATGTCTATTCTTTACAACGTGGTTCAGAAGATGCAATAATTTCACAAAGAATGATGAAACTGAAATGACAGACATTTAACTAGAATGAAGAAAGAATGATCTCCAACAGGTAAATTCACTCATTGCTACAATGCCCATAAGGAAATCAGGTAATTGTTTGTGTTTGCACACTAACATGCACTTGAAAAAACTGAAATAAGTTGCAGAATTGATATTTAATATACATCTTTTTCTATAAGGTATAATTCAATATAAATCTAAAAGAAGAACACCTTTATTATAAAGGAAATTACCCATGTATGCAACAAAAAGAACAGAACCGAGTAAGATACAGAAAAAGGACGACAAGATCCTACATCAACTGAGTCTTAATCTTTTTAGTACACCAGGGAATTGGAGCAAAACGAGACCTCTAATAGAGAAAACTTTAAAGGCAAAGGTAAGGGAAGTATAACTTTTTCTTTTCACCATAAGTCATATTTTAGGTGGCAATTTGCACATATCATCCAAAATAAAAGGAGAAGTAATTAAAAATGGAGTCAGACCTTTCAAAAACGTAGAAAGGTGAATGTGCACAAATTACTCGGCCAAAAATGTACAATTTACTATGTTGAGGTGATTGATACAGTTCATATACGTGATTTACACATCATATCACATTTTGAGGGATTTCAAAAAATTCCAGAGTTCCCACTTCCTGATATAATGATTTCCCAAATAAAGGTGTTGCTTTTTGATGAGTAATATTGAAGCAAAGATAAGTTCCCTTATAAACCCAAAACTGAGATCATCAAGAAGCATAGCTGTGGCAGAGAAAAATCATGAAAAACTCAGTTTGTACCTCCTCATCACGTTCACCCATCAATTCAAGAGCTGCCGAGTGTCTCCTCCTAAGTGCATCTAGCTCTGCTCGGATGCCAGGCAGCATGGAAGCTTCTGAACGTAGCTTTTCACACTAAACAAATAAAAAAGACATTCTATTAATAATGATTTCCTCATCCAAAAAAGGGACATCACAAAGGGAAGGCTCTAAGGGAGAAAGAAAAAGAATTTAGTATCTGGAAAAAAGAGTTTACCTCTGCAGTCATTTTAACCAACTCCTCAGCAAGGGAGTCACGGATGGCTTCCATAGATGCCTGGAAGAATCAATAAGTTAATTTTAGGAGGTCAAATGGAAAAAACTAGTTGAAAGGAAAAATAGTCCTGCATGAAAACAGAGCACTGTAAGCTTTAGCTCCTATGGTTCGTTACTAAGATAGCTACCACTGAATAAACTTTAACACCACACAGTGAAAAGAGGCCAACTAATACTTTAAAATTATAAAATGAGTTCAGATGATACACGGTTTAATAGAATCAGTCAGGGAGTCCATACCAATCGAGACATATAAGAAGCAAGTTCCCCATCTTTCTGGCGAAATGCAGGCGTCATGTTCTTCATAAAGTATGGACTCATATTACCCTCTAATGCATTTCTACGCTCAGATAAATTGTCAGACGAGTCCAAAGATGCTTGCAGAAAATAGCTTTCCTCCATACTACTCAAGCTGCTAGCACTTGAAAGCCTGCGTGTCAAACTTCCTGCAACTAGGTGATTGTTAAACAACATCAGCAGCAGCAGCAACAACAACAACATACTCGGTGTAATCCCACTAGTGGGGTCTGGGGAGGGTGGTGTACGCAACCTTACCCCTACCTTACCTTGTAAGGGTAGAGAGGTTGTTTCCGACAGTCCCTCAGCTCAAGTAAAGCATAAGAAAATCAAGTATGGGAAGGGGAATACAGTAGTGAAGCAACCATGTTAAACATAATAGAGAATGTTAAACATGATGGAGAAGAGAACAGTAGCAACAACATAAATGTATGAAGCATCATATTGAAAACTAAATTTGGTATTAACTACCATTTTCTATCCCAGATTTCTGCTTCATTATTGGGCTTTGATCAGGCACATAATTAGTAGAACGAGCGGCCCTTTCTTGATCCAAACGAGCAGTTTTCTCCCTTTCCAACTCCTGTAAAATATTGGTGACAACGGACTCAGACATGCACTTCTCATTAATAAAATCAAAGCATTAACAACAAAGTCGCAAGCAACTCTATGTTGTCTCCAGGTATTAATCCAGTCTAGATAGATTCCACCAATACCTATGTGATAAAGCCCGTAAAGGCCCGTCTACTGCCATCCTACATAACATTTCTCTTCTCTCACCATCAAGATTGAGAAGCAGAGACTTCAGAATAGGAGAAAAATAGAGTCGAATCATATAAAAAGTTACCATACTGGATGAATAGCTTCACACCTGCTGCTCTGACTGTCGGTAATCAAACCGACACACTAAATGATACAATTTTAACTTGTCTCCTTGCTTATATAAAAACAATTTTCCTTATCTGTCTATATTTTGATGCTATTGAAGACAAGATTAAAGGAGAACAATGACAATTGTAGGGGAAAAGTACAGGTGACAGGAACTTTACTGCCACTGATTAGGTATATGCTAAAAGACCATTTCAGTAGATCTGAGACCTTAAAAGAGAATAAACTAATTCAAAAGCCAAGAAGGCCAACCATTGGCTGATATATAAAAAAATGAGTAAATCAACAAAAGGAGATTTGCATATTCTTCAATTGAAGCATCTTGACCATATTTAAATTATGCTGCATGTAAAACCACAAGCATCATCGATGCTAAAAGGGCATTGAAACAGCAAATTAATAGGAAAGTAAAACATAATATTGTTACCTGCCGCAGGAGTTCCTGATGAGTTAATGTTTCTTGTAATTCCTGCTTGTGTTTCCTTCTGAGTTCTTTAATTTCCTCTTCAAGCTGATTCACACGACCTTCGTTAGTCTCAGCTTCCTCCTTTAGAGCAAGATATTCTTGCCTATTCTCTGCGGCCCGCTGTCTCTCTTTGTCAAGGGACCTTGTTAGCTGTGTCTGCTCAGCTCTAAGACAAGATATCTGCAATACTAAATTTGTAAGCAAATTCCTGGGGAGAAGAGCTATGGAAGCAACGTCAAAGGAATAGGTGAAAGAACCTGAGCCTCAAGAACATTGATTCGGGACAAGGTTTGAGAAAGGCGTTCATTAATAGATCGCTCCTTTTCCTCCGAAGTTGCAGCTTTTGCCTCGGCTTCCTGCGAAGTAAAATTAAGAAACCCTTCGAGTTTCAACTATAAATAAAGTTTCTATATGTTTTTCTTAAGACCTGAAGACGTGAATTCAAAGTTCTCTCAACAGCAGCCCAAGCTTCAGCCTTTCTGGAGTTTGTTTCCTGTAATCAATGAAGAGGCATAAAACATAGACATTAAATGAGCGGTCCGTATACCATGACCATATATAGGATATGAAAAATAATATCTCAGCTGCAGTAAAACCTGCATGGCTTCTATCTGCCTGAGAAGAGGTCTGGTAGATTCGGGAACTTGTGTTATCAACTCCTCACATCGACGTTCACTGGCCTAAACACAGAAGAATAAGTATATGTAAAGGAAACATAATTAAGTAGTCAAGCAGAAAAAGTTGCAAAAAAGAAAGCTATACTTGGTATCTTTTCTGGAGGTCCTCAATTTCTCTGCGCAGCATATCTTCTTTAAAAACTGCCTGCAGGTGACAAAATAAGTTAGGCCCTGGGAAATTAGATTGACGAACCACGATAGGACACTATTTCAAGAATATAAACCTGCTGCTCCGTTCTGGTAAGTGTTTGCCTTAATTCTTCAAGTGCCTGAACAAGCATTGCTTGACGGTCTTCAGCCTCTCTGAGACGACCCTCTAGTTGAGTTCTAGCTTCATTGTTAGCCCGTGCCTCAGATAAAGCTTCTGCTTCTTTTGCGGCATTTAAAGCATTAGTATAGTATTCTTTTTGAGTTGCAAGTTCTGCTTGATGTTTTTCTACTGTTTCATGAAGCAACTTTTCTGTTGCTGCCTTGTCCCTCTTTATACTCTCTACTTTGTTCTCTTCAACCTAGGAAAGGCATAAGCATGTAAGTTGAAATCATAACTTATACCATAATCCCACAAAAAATAAATAAGAAACGTAAAGCAATCAACTTGCAACTAAACACTTGTTAAGTGACAAACCTTTACTTCATAAAAAAAAACATGTGAAGTAACAAGACTTTACAAACTGTCTAAGAAGAGCTATAAAGTTCTTTTAACAACTCAAGAACCCAATGAGGGTACATTGAAGTAAAAATACAAACAGCTCTCTTGAAGAATCTCTCCTTATCTGGTCTTGGGCAACCCTCCCCACTTGAGCTAGCTTTTGGGGTTGAGTTAAGCTCAAGATCCATTTCTTACATGGTATCAGACCATCCCAATTCTTGTTTATTCGGCCCCTTATTAAATTGTCCATGATCCAGATGTCCACTCCTGGGCGTGAGATGGGGTGTTGACGAGTCCCACCTCGGGTGAAAAAGGGATGGGTTGTCTCCTTATATGGTCTTGGGTAATTTGTCCCTCTTAAGCTAATATTCGGGATTGAGTTAGCCCCAAGATTTTTTTTTTTTTTTTTTNNGTACATTGAAGTAAAAATACAAACAGCTCTCTTGAAGAATCTCTCCTTATCTGGTCTTGGGCAACCCTCCCCACTTGAGCTAGCTTTTGGGGTTGAGTTAAGCTCAAGATCCATTTCTTACATGGTATCAGACCATCCCAATTCTTGTTTCCCGATATTCGGTCCCTTATTAAATTGTCCATGATCCAGATGTCCACTCCTGGGCGTGAGGTGGGGTGTTGACGAGTCCCACCTTGGATGAAAAAGGGATGGGTTGTCTCCTTATATGGTCTTGGGTAATCTGTCCCTCTTAAGCTAATATTCGGGATTGAGTTAGCCCCAAGATTCTTTTCTTCTTTTTTTTTAGAATTGGTAACATTGTATTCTTCAGCATTAAGGATATGCCGGGGACCTTTAGAATATCAGAAAAGAACACAAAGCATAATACTTACAAGGATCCTAAGAATTGTAAAAGTTGATCTGAATCCTCTAATCATATCTCTTTACACCAAAAATATAGAGATACAGTGCAATTCCATTTAACCCTGTGAATGGAATTGGATATATCTTCAAAATTCCTACTATTCCTCTCCTTCCACACTACCCAAGATTCATTTCTTTACAAACTCTAAAGTTCCTTTAACAACTCAAGAACCCAATGAGGGAACATTGCAGCAAAATTACAAGTTACCCAAATTTCCTCAAGGGTATTCCTTCAAAAGTTGTGCTCATCTTGCTTAATTCTACTCAAGCGGTCAGCAAAAAGGCAACTTCCAAGACAAAAGGATACCTCACTTAAAACAAAGACCAGGTGAAAAGAATATCTTTCTAAAGGGGACTCAAGTTATTCAAGCAGAACTATCAAAAAATATTAAATGTGTTTGGTATAATGTAGATAAAGTCATTTTCTGATAAATATCTTCTATGAAAAATGCTTCCCGGTGGTTCATTGGTGCGTAGAATATAGTTTCTAAAAAAAAAAGACATTTATCAAAGAGTTAATAATAATGTTAGCAAATTGGATAGTATGTTGATGAAATTTTTTAAGTATAAAGATTTATTATAATGTCTAAATGTTTGTCAGAGCAGTGATATGAAGTTAGAAGTTGTGGTAACTGTTACGAAAATAACTTCCATACATATGTAACAGAAGACGGTTTCCCACTTTTGATGGAAAATATTATTTGTCAACAAAACCCCAAAAGTGATTTATCTTCCACAAATATTTTGCTTCACACCAAACAGATTTTGAACACTTCTCCCCTTCTCAGATGAACTTCAACTGCAGCTAGGATTAGTTTTAGAAAATTTCTACTCCCAAATTATTATAGTAGGCATGCTAAAACCAAGAGCAACTTATAGCTGAAAACTCGGAGAATAATATTTTCGTGAAAATGGAAACAAGGAAGTCGACATTTTAACATAAAAAAAAAAACCACATTAACCATAATAGGAGAGAGTTGAAAGTATTCCAGGCACCTCTTGTCACCCCTCACAATATCTACAATCAGGTTATTGCATCAATTAGAAATGACTGACCTCAAGCTTGGTATGTAATCCTTTCTTCTCTTCTTCAAGCTCTCTGATCTAACTTTCAAAACAAATGGAAGATTTGTTAAAACTTATAAATATGCTTTCTGAAATGGAATAATGAGTATGCCTGATTCCACACCTGTGCCCTTAACTTTCTCATCTGGGCTTCTTGGGCAGCCTGCTTTTTAGAAAGCTGCTCACCTGGAGAAACACTAGGTTTTAGACATTGAAATGGCATAAAAAGAGCCCAAAATATGTATCTTATTGAATATAGAGCTTATACAAACTTAAAGAGAATATAGATATTTCTCCAAATAGTCTGATATACATGTCAACCAGGGACTAAACTGTGTAAAGAGACTCAAGTCAAAGGTTACCAATAAAAAGAAAAAGACACTCTAGCCAAAGGTTCAGTCACAGCAGCACAAAATAGTATGAAGTTCCTCACAAAAGTTCTGATATGATGTAACTTCCAGCATGCACAAACTTGAGTTCTTCCATAGAACTCATACTTTAGGACATGACTACTTTTCAGATTGTCCAATCATCAGACCACACTGAAATAGACATTTTGACCCATCTTGAATTTATTTTCCTAATGAAATAACATTGGAGTTTGATGGAATCCCTCTGAGCCTACATAACCCTGTAGTTAAAGAGCTTTATAATGCTTGATGCAGCTATAGGTGTAAATTCTTGAAAGTTGAAACCCATGCAATGGTCACTGCTCATGGCTGATAAGATCCAGGACACAAAGGGGGGACTCATAAAACCCAAATAGCTAATGTAGCACAGTTGACTACCTACCTTATCAAAAAGAAAAAAAAGTAGTGCCATCAACTACAATGAACTTATTAGGCAGTGGCCTTTTCCTAATTAAGTGATTATGCAGTCATTTCCAACCACCAGACATCTAAGCTGTCAAGCAAGCTACTATGTATCATATCTACCATCGAGCAGTATCATGTAAGATACAAGTATGACATGAAGACATGGAATTTATATTTCTAATACATGTATCAGAATCTTTAAGCCTGTAAGTGGAAACAAAATACTAAGCTACTATTACTATGACTCAGTCCCAAGCTAGTTGTCGTTGGCAATACGAATTCTGGCTATCAATTTGAGCCCGTTTCATTCAAGTATTCAAGGTTAGGTTCTCGAGCATTAGAAATCTTTCTACCAACATACAAACTTCTAACAAGATTAAAAAGACTATCACACGCAGAACCTAATGTAGAATTACCAACATGGCCAAGCCTCAATCTTAGCTAATTGGTATCACCCATATGGATCTTTTTCTGTGTTGGGCTTTATTCTTCGCCAAACTTGCATAAGCTCCACGAGATTGTACACCTTTTGAGACAATTTCTTTCCATGTGGTTTTAGGTCTTTACACATCCCTTTTTTAGCATGCACCTTCAACGGTCATGGTTAACTAAGGACGGGTGAACCCCGAGGTCTAGTATTGGCCCAGTGTCCTACCCTCTCCAAGTAACCTTAATTTAGTTAACCAGAGTGCCAAGAAATACATTGCCTACTATCTCTTTCTTTCTCTACCTGCACTCTTCAACTGTTCCAAATCACTTTACACCTCTAGTACTACCTTATGAGATAATTCGATGTGGCATAACAATGTCTAAGGTGGCTTGTAGTCCTGTGCTCTTTAAAGATGCCACCAACCTACAAGCCTAAATAAACAAAACAACAATTGCAAGAGGCATCTTTTTTTTTTTGAACTTGGTAACTTTGTATTATATCACAAAACAGTACATGGGTCGTATTGTAACCTTATATACAAGTGTACTCCTGATTTCACTTCTCTACGTCTAAATTGAGTCTAACACATCAATAATAGAGACGGTGTCATTAGAGTATAATTGCAAGAGTCATCTATAGATCATAACTTTCAGAAAGAAATGCAAAAACACACAAATGAACTGTTATAGATTCAATATTGGGAAGTCTTAAATTGCATCATCAGACATCACTATAGAATTCAAAAGGCAATCAAATACTAACAAAACTATCAACCCATTCACTACATGTAAGTGTGCAAATGTAGCAAGATTATGTAAAATGATTATTTCTCAATCCTAATTCCTAATACACTGCATCAACTTCTTACAGCATCACCATTGAGCCTTCTTCCTGTTTCAAACCTTTGTTTGACCCTACATACATATAGAGATGGCAAAATTATTGACCCGCTCATTTATTAGCTCAGCTCATTTCAGCCCATCAAAGTTTGGACTGATGTCTTGCCCAAATTGATCCATTGGAAATCTTGTCAAAATATTTTTGAAAGGACATTTTATTTTATTTGATATATTATATTAATATAGTCATAAAAAAGAAAAACAATAATTTTATAAGGTATTAAAAAATTAAAAAGAACAAAAATAAAGCAATAAAAACTTAATAAGAGTTGGGCAAGTTGGGTTATAACCCGCATTTTTGCCCATTTCAGCCCAAGTAACTTTGGGCGGGTCAATAACCCACTATTTATTAACTCAGCCTATTTTGACGCGCCCAAATTCAGTCCAACCCCCCCATTTGCCACCTATACATACATAGTTGCCGCAGGTATGACCTGCCCCTCTTTTGGTTGATCAGCAAGTATGACCGACGCTCTACCACAAGTATGATATCTAAGTTTTCGTCTAGTTAGAAACAAAGATACCACCTAAGATTAATGAAAATGTACCTTGTTCTTAACTGTATAATTATCTTATATGCCACATATAGTATGAAAGCTTCACGTGAAACAAAGGCAAAATGACAGTGTAATGTATTAAAATCACATTCAGGGCCAGAGTTTGAGTTTGTCGTACCTTCAGCCATTACTTGAGTAATTATCTCATCCTTCTCTTTGAGAAGAGCTGCAGCATCACTCTTCTTATTATGTTCCCTGCGAAGTGTATCCCTTTCTTTGGTGAGAGCATAAACCTGAAATAAATGAGTATAAAAAAATATCATTAGCAACACATTTACTAAAATGTTAAGATGCATTCCATTTTCCCCTTTTAATACGACAACAACAAACCCAGTGAATGTAATCCCACCAGTAGAGGTGGGATCTAGAGAGGGGTGGATGTGGGATCTAGAGACGGGTGTACGTAAACCTTACCCCTACCTCGTGGAGATAAGAGAGTTTGTTTCTAATAGACCTCGGCTCAAGTAAAGCATTTCAAAGTGGTTTGAAAAAGGAAATAAGGAAATGAGGGAAACATAACAACTAATTGTAGAAGAATGCCTTGCAACTCTATTTCCAGATTTGGTTATACTCAGCCAGCAGAACAAGGACACAATTTCTCAGATGTGGAGCACTCACAGATGAAATTTCTTGTTTAGAAGAGCCCTCAATGATTGGGAGATCGAGAGAATCACTGCTCTATTTCAGATCCTAAATACCTTCCCAGGCACCTCCAATGAGCCTGACAAGCCTATATGGAAATTACAGAGGAAAGGAGTGTCACAGTGAAGTCTTGCTACTGGAGTAGCAATGTTGGTCAAAGAAGAAATAGAATCTGGCCTTGGAGACTAATTTGGAAGATAAAAATACCTCTAAAGGTATCATGTTTTGCTTGGTTGGTGTGTAGAAGGGCATGTCTAACACATGAAGTGCTTCAGAAAAAAGGAAGACAGATTTGTTCAAGATGCTTTATGTGTGATCAAGATGCAGAAGTCAATGGACATTTGTTCCTCCACTGCAAGGTAGCTACCAACCTATGGAACATGTTTTTCTGCATCCTTGGTGTATGCTGGGTAACTCCACAGACCACTAAGGGTGTGCTAGACAGCTGGAAGGAGATAGGAAGAAGACATTCTACTGAAGACAGGTGGGAGTTAATACCAACTTGCATTTGGTGGACTTTATGGAAAGAAAGGAATGCTAGATGTTTTGAGGACAAGAGTAACAACATAGAGAAGATAAGGATGAATTGCCTTAGTTATGGTGTAACCAAGATATGAAGGGGGATATAGAACTTTTTGTTGATTTCATAGGCAACTTGTAATCTCCCTAGGGGTAGGTTTTGTTATGCTCTGATGAGATTGTAAGTGACCTATGCTCATCATTATTTGATGATGAGACTTTTGTGAACACACACTTACCCTTATCTCAAAAATAAAATAAGATAAGGAAAACAGTGCATAGCATTCAAAAAAAGAACTATCTAATAGCAAACAGAAATGCTAATCAGTCCTCGAGTTATATTAAAAGAACAAATAACAATGATGCCATCAAGCTTGCCATGGACAAAGATTAAACTTGATAGTAAAGGAGGATTTTCTTTTAAAAAAATAACTGGGGAACTGCAATTCTAGAAAGTAGACATGAGGTTTCAGCAGTAAATAGAGATTCGGAAGGATGGTGCAATTTCTTCAAAATTATCAATTAACTTGGAAAAGATGGAATATTACCAGCCAACACAGAATGTTTCACTTCTTCTTCCAATATCATGTCTGTGCAGCATAAAAAAGATGCTTCTACTTTTTTTTTACAAGAGCAAGAACTCTAAAAGAAGGGCATGGAGTTTCTCCAAAGAATGTTCTCCTGTGGAAGTATGCGGATTTTCGAGGGTCCAAGCTCCCCGTCCCAATTCATATATGTAGTTAATGAGGTCTTATTGGCACTAAAGGGGTTCGATCCATTACAGATCAGCAAGATAATCCTGCATCCTTAGAGTCTAATAGAACCATTGAAAAACTAAAAGTCTAAGAAACACAAAAGCATTATACAGAACCAGCAAGCATAAAATATGAAGTTATAGGCATAAAAGATGAAGCTGCACATTTTACTGATGCCTAAATGAAGTAGAAAAACTACGCAACAATGCGAAAGTTCAAACAAACTGTCTTTCAAGAATTCATGTTACTGCTGTGATGTGACAAGGCTGATGATCAAGCCATAAAGCAAGCACTTAGCAATGGAAGTTAAAGCTGAAACATTCATGTGAACACATTCATACCTTTCTCTCAAGAGCAGAAACTTTTTGATGGTACTCTTCTCGCAGAGATTCAATCTCTGCATCACTGGACTTCCTCTGTAAAAATTAGTGTGTAAGCAAGAGATATAATTTTGGTGGAGTTTCACATAGCATGGAATTTTGAGGGATGAAAGATGAACCTAACGTACACATAAGAGGAAAGCTGTGGGGATGGGGAATTAGAAAAAAGTTTTAGAAACTGCATTGGAACTCACCCAGTTTAAATAAAATTAACAAAAGATTTAATTAAAGTTTCGATCCATTATCCATTACAAAACACACATCCATTGGCACGTGCTAAGCTGATCCCACCCAGCAGCAATAAAGACCCAATTACACATATGATATTAATACTAAAGGAAGATAAAATGAACAACAGAATAATTGCTTGGCAGGGATAATTGTCGCCAAAACTTTCTGTACTTAAATTGATACAGGAAACTAGCAGTTTTGAGAGAATAGAAGAGCATACGAAGGACAAGTCATCTAACAAATTTGTCTAAGAGAAAATGCAACGTGTATTGATGTGAAAGCATGACTCTAGATAGGAAGGAGTGGAGGTCGCGTATTAAGGTTGAAGGTTAGTAGGGCTAGCGTGTTGTCTCTCCTTGCAAGGGTAGGGGTTGTTAGCGTGTGTAGTAGTCCTAGTCTTGCACTTGCAGTTCTTGTCTGTGATACCTATGGCCTTATGTTGTTAATGCGTTTCACTTCTCTCATTGTTTATTGATGTTACTGTCTTCCTTTGTTGATTGTATACTATCTTTCGTATTGGATGGTATGTTTATACACTGTTTCCCTCGCCTTTTACTTGGATTCGATGTACTTGAGTTGAGGGTCTTTCGGAAACAGCCTCTCTACCTCGCACGAGGTAGTGGCAAGGTCTGCGTACACTCTACCCTCCCCAGACCCCACCTAGTGGGATTTCACTGGGTATGTTGTTGTTGTTGTTGTTGTATTGATGTGAAAGCAATTTCATCAAAATCATCAATGATGAGAGTCATGTGACATTATGCAACAGAAGCAATTCTTCCTGATCTACACACATCTAGTCTAGAGAAGTCTGATTATTGATGATGTTCATTAAAAAGTGCTTACCAAACTAGCTGGTAGTTAACATGACTCGACCAGTAAGCACAGAAGCTTACACAATACCTGGCTCACATGCAAGATTAACTTATCTAGAAGAAAATTGCAAGCAAGGGCAAAAGAGAAAGAAATATTATCCAATAACAAGCAGAAAAACAACACTAGAAAAATGATAGAAATCAAATTTATGAAATGGTTAATTCATCCTTGAACAATGGGAATTATAGTATGTCTTTGACTCATGCCATTTGAAAAACTAGCGGACAGCAACAAATTGAGTTAATAGCCTCGAAAGGAACTTTAAAATGATGAGAACTTACTCTCAGATCCTCAGTAACAGCCTTCAATTGCTCGTTCTCATTCATCAACTTCGCAATTTCATCAGCTTTAGCCTGAGGAAAAACAATGGCATGTCATCTTGTTGAGTGTTCATCATTTTATAAACAAGAACTGAAAATCAGGGGTCTAACACACCAACTAAATTTTTTTCCAAGTATGTGGCATAACAGGAAGTTTGGATATTGAGAAGTTCATACATAATGGGAGAAATTAGTTCCAATCACCCAAAATCATTAATATATTTATTAGCTTTGGAATAATTTTCCTGCATAATAATAAAGGGATAATTGCAATTGAACGTATGAAGGTACACGGTCTAAGCTTCCCTCTAAGCCTCATCTTAGGCGTATACCAACATCCTTGTCAATGGATTCCACAAGTTCAGAAAGGATCCACGGACTATGGAAAAAATATCCATGTGTTCAGACATTTGAGACCTCAAGAAGGTAAACTATGTCATTTGACAAGTACAAGAAAACATCAATGGAATGTGTCGATGACACACACACAAGGTTCAAATCAAGACTTTTAATTGAAGCTACTTTTAGTCAAAATCAACTCATTGAAGCAAGTTTTATCCATGACCTCACAAGTTGGGAGAAATAGTTGAAGATGAGTGGGATTCAGCTAATCTTAGGTCATACAACGTGAATTATTGGACTCGCCTACTTTAGGTGCATACAACAAAAGATTCATATTCTCAAGTAACGTCAGTAGATTCAGAAACTTGATATTTCCCTGCTGGGTTCAACATTTTATCCTGTGTTTTCGCTGATGCTGAGGAGCAGGTGAATAAATTTCCATTAAAATAGCATATGGACATACCTGAGCTTGTCTAGCAGCTCCTTGTAATGCAGTTTCCATCATTTTCATTTCCTTTTTCAGCTTCTCCAGTTCAACCACTGAATTGGTAACATCTGAAGAGTTGCTTCCGGAGCTCAACCGTTCTTTCACACCAGTCTCATGATCATTTCCTCGCTGGGTAGCCTCAACAGGTCTACTAACCAACTCATTTTCAGGCATAATCGTATCAGATAGCCTCTTCAGACCTTCATCTGTGTGCTGGTCACCAAGAAAGCTCCTGTTAGAATGCTCTTCAGAACTTTCACCTTCACTGGCAGTTACAGAATCTGAAACAGAAGGTCTTCCACTATCTGCTCGGTCACTTGATGCATCCCGTGATTCAGCTGAAGGAGATTCCACGGTGACTTCTTTCTTCTGTTCCCTGTCTGCAGGGTAATTTGATGCATCCTGTGATTGAACAGGAGGAGATTCCTCAGTGACTTCTTTCTTCTGGTCCCCATCATTACCGGTATTTTCCTGTGAATCAACAAGCAGCGGGATACCAACTTCAGTTTGAGATAAAGCATTTGATGATTGGGAAGCAACCAACTCGAGGTTTTCAGATGATTCTCGCTCTGGAATATTCTTTTGGAGGATTCCTGGAGATGTTTCCTGATCATGCTCATTGACCTTCGATGCTTCTGCCAGTGAATTAATTTCAGCTTTTCTTTCATCTGGTCCAGTAACACTTCTTTGTTCCTCCCGATCAAAACTTGTTTCCATAGCAGAGTCCAGTTTGACATCAACAGCTCTTGCCTCCTCAGTTTCTTCTTCAGCAGATATCATTTGATTTGGTTTCGCATCAACATCCTTTGCTTCTTCAATAGGTTCTTGAACCGATTTAGTTTCTTCAATAATGTCCCTTGTTTCTTCTTTTGGTTCTTTAGGAACCACATCACGTCGAGTTGTAGT
Organism: Solanum stenotomum; assembly: GCF_019186545.1. Lineage (NCBI taxonomy): Eukaryota > Viridiplantae > Streptophyta > Magnoliopsida > Solanales > Solanaceae > Solanum > Solanum stenotomum. Next base: position 9,871,231 of record NC_064289.1, on the reverse strand, counting down.
CTCAGCTGAATCTTCACCTACTTCCCTTGTGGGCAAAGTGGGCTTTGACGACTCAGCTTTCTCTACAGATTCTTCAGCAGTATCCTCACTTTTTTGCCCCATAAAAGACATGACAGGATCAAATAAGGCCCTCCTATCCGTGGTTGAAGGCCATAATCCTGAAGCTGGTGTGCAATCGAAGCATTGCCCACAAGAAAATAGAGAAGCATTGAAATAAATCAGTCAGCTCTGAAATTTGACTTTCCTAAGAAATGCATCAACCTAATATACTTAAGTAGGCTTAAATGAATGCATGGAACGTGGCAAGACAAGCAGCAAAGAAATTCAACATTTGGTTAACATTTTTGGAGGACATTCAAATCAGTTTATGAAGGTGTTGGAACACACACACAAATATACATGAATACAAATACATGTGTGTACATGCGCAAGTGTCTGAGTGTTTTTTTTTTAACAATGTGCAAGTGTCTGAGTGTGTAAGTAACTAACAGATGTCATCAGTTTATGCCATACATATACTTGGAACCTTCTAACATCAAAGGTAGAACGTGTCGCTCCATTCCCAAGCTATTGCACTCTCCGCCATGCAAGAGATTGTCTATGACTCTATAGGGTCGTTTGGTAAGATGCATTAGAAAAAACAATGCATGCACTTAGCTTAATGTATTATTAATACCTTATTTGGTACACTTTTTCAACTTATGTATAACTAATGCATTAATTATACACTCTATTTGGTATTATGCTATGCATAATAATACATGGGAAACCATTGTATTAGCAATGCAAGGGATTCTAATGTATGCATTAGCATGGGTAAAGACACAATTGCCCCTCCAAACCTTTTCGACATCCTTTCCATTGTGTTTGGGCAGGATATTTTTGTAAGTAAATAATTTATTTTAGAAATATGCAATGCATGTTATTTTTATAACACCAAACCAAACACTGCATAAGAAATAATCTCAACATAACTAATATCAACATTACTAATGGCAGCATTACTAATACACCCTATTCAAAATTGTTCTTATACAATCTACCAAATAACCCCTATGTGATAACCAATGTCTTCCAAAGTTTCTCTATGTATTAATAGGTTTGTCACAACTTTTTGAGGACATCCACAATTCCTAAACTGTGGAGCTCAATTCAATCGTTAATACAGTATTGAGATTTCACATCACCACTTTATTATTGAGATCACCCCAGACAACTAATGGCCTGATACTTCCATATTGTCCCCATATATAATCTCATTCGCTCATATCTGAATTTCTTGTTGTTGGAGCTCCGAGAGGCCAGTAATTACCTCTTATCTTAGTCTTGCAATCCAAGATCTATGGTTGGCACCCAAACCTACTCTGACATGACGTTGTTACTCTCACATCAGAGCTTACTCCTAATTAGTGCTGGCAAAATGAACCCATTTGTCACCAACCTGCCCTTATTTGAATGGGTTGGGTGAGTGATACTAAAAATGGGTAAATATGAACCTATTTTAAAACAGTACAAAAATGAGTCAGTTATGGTTAATTGGCAGGTCAAATATGGGTTGAAAGCATTGGACCAACTTTACACTGAACCATTCACATATTCGGATATTGCAAGACTTGAACTGTGTAATCTCACCATCATTTATTAATCAGTGTTTCTAGCAGACACGAGATTTGTTAGGAGTTAAAGACTACTGATTCCCAAACACGCAGGCAATAAGAAGTTCAAACATACTAAAATATGCATTTCATTCTTGGCCTTACCAGATTCAACTTTCACAAGGGCAGTAACCAAATACTAAGGGCAGTATTAGAAAAGTCATAATAGTCTGAGAGATCTTAGGCAGCTTCTAAATCATCAAGCACGCCATTGTACACAGACCTTAGGTAACGTATACAAGAATGCTATAGAGGCAATAAGTACTATGAAATTCTTTCCAGGATCTATGATCTGCTTGAGGTTACACTTACATTAGGACCAGGTATTCACCAAGTAAATTTAAACAAACTCTAGTTTTAAAGAATCCTAATTTTCATAAATAGAGTGGAATAAATATGCATCTGTATCCAGTGGGAGATGGCACGTATCTCGTGGAATTAGTCGGATAGCAAAGCTGGTCCAGACATGCTGAACCCAACTAATGTTGAGGATTAACATAAACGTATGAGATAAAATTTCGAGAAAGTATAACGATCTAAAAGATACCTTCATTGCTACTAGACTCAGATTTCTCCTCGAGACCAAGTGCTGTGTCGAAATTCTTTTCGATGTTTTTGACACTCTCACTGAGCTTATTCACGGCACCAGCAAGATCCAAGTTCGCCAAATCAAGTTTTCCACCAAACCACGCCATCTTTTTGACTCGATCCAAAGCTCAAATCACATGGCAAGCTCCTTCATCCTATCCAATGAATCATACATTGTCAAAATCCTAGGAATTTCAATTTCAATAAACAACATCCATATAACATCAATTTGTTCCAAAAAAAAAAAATTGTTTCTGTGTCAATCAGATCCCATCATTCAATAATTGCCGATTCAGAAAGTTACAAAAAATTATTGAAAATTGGATTGATTGAAGTTTGGAAATACCACACCTTGGAAGCGGAGCAATAAAAAAGAAATGATTTGGGAAGGGCGAAAAAGAAATCGATCTGCAGGAACGGTGAACTTCAGCGTCCACCGTCACCGTCACCGTCACCGTCACCGTCACCGTCTTTCTTCTTTCCTTTTTTCCGTTTTTTCGTAAATGTTAACGGCGTATAAATTAGAACTCTTGACTTGCGATATCTCTTCACCGTTAAATAATGTACGTAACTTTTTGTATTCGTACATGGTTATTTTTTGTATGATTAATCAACTATTACTAGATTAGACCATAAAAATAGTTTTTCTTTTAAAAAAAATTAAATATATATTGAATTGACTTTTTTAGAAGATGATTTTTTATGCTTCAACTTTTAAAATTGATTTATCCAAACATAACTTCAATTCTCAAATATTATTTTACAACTTCAAAATTCCTTCTTTTTAAAAAAATTTCAATCAAATTTACATCCAAATGTGTACTAAATCTTGCTTTGATAAAAAAAAAACAATCAACGCAAGATCTAGTTTTAGTATAGCAATAATAAATAGACATTATTTCTAAGTTCAACGAAATAGTATCGTGTATATGCATCATTTGTGCTCACTTTATTTATGTTAATTAAGAAATGAAAAATATATTGTCGTATACAATTGTTATTACTTAAAATAATACTTCATTAAGAGCTTCATACATATTTGTGTTGTGTTACACGTATTACCCATCCATTTGAGTGAAACAACTTCCATTTGTCAATTCATCGTTTATTTTACCATTCTTGTTTATGATTGATATAAATTCACATGTAGAAAAAGAAAATATTGCAAATTGCATGTGAACATACATCAATCCTAAAATATAGAATATCCAACACCTAAATGTAATTTTGAATTCCTATTTTTAACTACTACTTTTTGCATCTTGTCTTGAGGGTACCAATAATTCAATGTCATTGCACGAAAATATGATGCACTCACTTTTTTTATGTTGATTAAGAATGAAAAATACATTGTTATATACAATTGTTATTGGAAAAATTATTTGGATGGATACCTTTTAATAAATAATTACTGATTTTAGCGATACTTTTTATTTATTACCGTTTATAGCAATACATAGCAATATTATGTTAAATCTGCAATATGTATTAAAAGTAAATTATGTATGCAATATATATGTATTATAACTATTTTTTAAAAATATATTATGTTTGTTTGGTAAGAAATTGACACATTGTGTTATAAGTGTATTAAAATGTGTGATAAATGTATTATACATCAATAAAACTTGTATTATATGTGAATAATAAATTGTTCTTTGTAATATGTATTAAAATTGTATTATAAATTTATTAAAAGTGATCAAGTGAAAAAAATGATATTACTATAAATGGTAAAAAAAAAAAAATTATTATAGTATATATATGTAAGTTTCCCATTGTTATTACTTAAAATAATACTTGATTAAGAGCTTCATATATTTGTGTGTTGCGTTACAAGTATTACCCACCCATTTGAGTGAAACAATTTACATTTGCCAACCCACTGTTTATATTACCATCCTTGTTTATGATTGATATAAATCCACATGCATCACCAATCCTCAAATATAGGATATCCAACACCTAAATGTATTTTTGATGTACTTTCAATTTTTAACTACTACTTTTTGCAACTTGTCTTGAGGGTACCAATCACTCAATATCACTGCACGAAAATATGATGCGCTCACTTTATTTATGTTAATTAAGAATGAAAAATACATTGTCATATACAATTTTTATTACTTAAAATAATACTTGGTTAAGAGCTTCATACATATTTGTGTTGTGTTATAAGTATTACCCTGGAAAAGAAAATATTGCAAGTTGCATGTGAATATACATCAATCCTAGAATATAGGATATCCAACACCTAAATGTAATTTTGAAGTACTTTTGATTCTTAACTGCTACATTTTGCAACTTGTCTTGAGGGTACCCAATAACTCAATGTCACTATACGAAAATATGTAACACTGACACCTATAATTATATAATATTAAAAAATTAAATTAAACTAGAACTGAAAAAACATATTTCAATATGAACTAGGATAAACAAAATTTAACTAGACAGAAATTAAATAAATACCAAATATCAAATCATAAACAAATTAGGATTCCACTTTTGGTTTATATACGTGAACTCAAACTTGCTAAAGAGTTTTTGTTGGATCAGAATGACTATGGCAGACAGTACAAAACCAAAAGAAATTGAGAGAGGGGTGGTGTAACGACTAGAAACCGTCGTTATTTAGGAAAAGCAAATTCGAGAAAAATCTGGGCCCTTGTCCCGCCATAGCGAGCCAGATGCCGCTAGGGCGGCGGTGCCAGAGCGGGATAGGCGAGGCAGAACGTAAATTGCAAGAAATCTTATTTTCTCCATCTTTCTAAAATACCTAAATAAGTCGTAAAACACCATATAAACCTCAGAAAAGTTGCTCTGAGCTTGGGAAGAAGGGAGAGAGATTTCTAGCGTGAAGATGGTGATATCTTGCGGATTCTTGGCCAAAATCACCGTCACAAAGCCCGAAAAACAGGAATCAAAGTTAAAAACTCCGTGCAGCTGCTTGGCGCCCAGATAGGCTAGGTTTTATGAATTGAGTAGTTTAAATTTATGCTTACTACGTAATATATGTAAATCAATGGTAGGGTTAATGTGTAGACCTTCGTGCACCAAGTGAATTCCACAAGCAATTTCTAGAAATCAAGCAATTGGGTTTATGTCTTAAGAAGAGGAATTGATGACTTGTTAGGGATTGTAGAATTGCTATCTCGGATAGAATTGTTTCAAGAATAAGGATATGAAATCATAAATGGAACTAGAATTATGAATGTATACTATATCATAAATTGGAGTGATTGAATTTAGGATTTATGATGAATTGTGATTAAACCCTAGAAAGAGCCCTTAGATGATGAACTAGGGCTAAGTATGGTCAAATTAATGCATAGATGATAGGGATTGATAAGTAATTCTTAGGTGATGGTTGGAATTTTATGATTGTGTGATGTATGTTTGTTCTTGCTTCATTATGATACATGTATGTATATGAATGATGCATTGTTGATCACACTTGTTGTAAATGAGATGAACGAATTATGATTTTTATGAATTCATAAATTAAATGTATGATCTTGAGGATGTACTTATGGTTGTGATCGTGGTGTGTTGAATGGATTGGTTGTCGCGTTCTGGCATAACTAACTTGGATTGGTTGCTACGTTCCGGCATAACTATGGGATCGGTTGCCATATTCCGGCATAACTAACTGGGATTGGTTGCCACGTCCGGCACACTAACTGTTTGGGTTTGGGTTCCATGAGAGGACCAATGATGTGGTATAATTGTGTGACCTGAGAAACGTGAGGTTGTTTGTAACTGTTGTTGATGTTGTATATGCTCGATATGCGCTTGTGAGTATATGGTTGTATTGACTTATATATGTTGCACTTACTGGGTATATGTTGTGACGAGGAAGTAAGGGTATGAAGCGAGCGATTAGTTGGAATGCATATAGTCGTATTTCAGAATGTTTTTCTACGTGTTAGAATGGTTAGGCTATGATCAAGTACCTAGTAAGTAGGTTGATTGGAAGGTGGTTAATAGTTAGAGTGCTAGTGTAATTTGGAGGTATTTTAAGAGAGGGTAAAGGTGAAGAAGCGAGTGGTTTAATTCATGATCTTTACTAGTTGATTTCTTATATTATGCGGTTGGAGTCGGGTTGACCGATGATGCCTACCAGTACGTGTATTTGTACTGATACTACTCTTGCTATGTCTTTTGACATAGTCTAGATGCAGGTTGGTGATGTTTCATTAGGTGAAGACGAAGAAATTCTCCAGCAGCTTCTATTCTTCCTTCAGCATGGTGAGAGCTGTGTCTTTTATTTATCTTATCCAGTTGTACTCTTAGTAGCTCTTGTACCTGTTTAGACTAGATCCTTGGGAGTTGTTAAATTACTTTACAAGTTTTAACTAAAAGTGTGTCTAAAGATTTATTTTTTTTAAAATCATATTATTATATTTATCTCTGTTTTCTTTAAATTTTCCGCATGTTGAACTATTAAGATATGAGGGTTCTCCTACTTAGGTGTTAGAGTGGGTGCCCACACGACCCGGAGGGTTGGTTGTGACAGGTGGTGAAAGCACTCTACTTCCAGTTGGCTAAAGGCATATTAACAAATTATAGATGTAAGAAGTGGTATATGGGGGGGAAAATGTTGCTCATTTCTGAAGAGATATCATTTCATCTATAAAATGATTCAGCATTTTGGTAATGCTTGGATACAGAAGTACAACATGAATTGTATCATCCTATTATTTTCAGATTACTGCCCCAAGAAATCTGATATTGACTTATTGATCCCTTGAAACAATTCTTGCCTGTCATTGGAAAAATAAAGAACATGTCAGGTGGAGCGCAATGATATCAACTATGACTGAAGTAAAGCAGACAATTCAAAGGGTATGGTTGGACCAACAATACAAACATTTGCATGAAGAATTTGTAGAAGCTTGAAAACAAAATGTGGACATACGAATAACGCAAGTTAGTGGTATTTTTCACTTTATTATATGTACAAAACAGACATAACAGCTAACAGACACGAAGCAGAGGGCGGGAGGGGGTAAGATTGGAGACACTAGATAAGAGAAGGCAACCTTTGACAGAGTTTTTACCTGTTGGGCTTGAATAAGAGGTATCTGTATACGAACCACTGCAAAAGAAAAAGAACAGGAAATGTGTTAAGTCAATGATTGCCGAGGATATCAGAATAACAACATATTAAACTCACTATTTGACACCTGAAACAATAAAGGAGACAGAAATCTTTCTATTGTTCCTCAATAAATACAGGAGGAAATAAGTGTGCTTCAATACTTACAGAAGAAAACAATATCCCGATGAATTCAAACACACCTGGAATGAGAGGCAGGCTGTCGATTGCCTATTCAAAACTTAAAAAACATCAGTACATTCACAATTCTTAAAAAAACAAAAATCTTTGAATCTCTCAACAGTATAATTTAAAGCAACACTACATCCTCGTCGCGGATACACTGGAAAGAATAACGGTCATTATGGGCCTACAAATGATGTAAGACTACTAGTATGAGGTCATATGTCGCACTAGTAGTATTTCCAGCAGGGGTTATTGGAGCTCAATATGTTCTTGGATAGGTATTGTTAATTGAGATTGTCACAAAGATATTGTCAACCACCAAAGAGGCCATATTGTAGACTTCTCAATGTGGTATGGACATATAATAACTCCAGCATCTATGTATAATAAAGCAACAAAAATTACCGCGACAAAATTCGAAGAAGCCCAGAAACCAACAATAGCAGCAATTCCCAACCCAATTACAGCAATCCGGTCTTCAGGGTTGTCCCACTGTTTCAACAATCAAACAAGATGCAATTCAACCAATCTAATCACAAAAAGTAAGGTCAGAAGATCTATGTTGCTTTACAGTGTCAATGTCCATACTTTTTTTTTTCTAGGGGGAGGTGGGTGAAGGCCAAAGAGGAGCGTAGCATGGAATCTTTGCCCGTGTACAATCAACAGAAAATGCAACAATGCAAAAGTGCAAACAATGAACGAAACAGACTGAAGATTAATCGACAACTCCATTTGGTGTCTTTTGCCAAGAGAAATGAGCAGTGGGTTAATTCTGTTTCTCGTATGAGTGTCACTATAATGAACTCTTGGAATCAAGATATGAGCGCCGAAAAGGGAAAGAAGGGGAACTCACAATATTCTTTACTGATTTAACAACACTTGGGGAGGATAAGGATTCAGAACTTTCACTGGTAGCCTTTGCTGTGATGGCCAGGTGACCTTGTCTTGCTACAGAAACAGTAACAATTAGAAGGAATCTGTAAAATATCAGTACTCCTTATTATATATGAAAGCATGAAAACAAACCGAGGAGACGAGACATAAATTGAGAAGGAGAATTTCATAACTGTCAAGGCGATTTATTAGAATCCAGAATCTGAATATGACTTGGCAACTTCAATAAGCTTTCAAAGTCAATTTTACCTAGTTGAGCAGTATCAATTGTTCTGTAACCGCATATCAAATGAACCTTCATGATTGTTCTATTTACAGGTTCATTCACCTCCATTCCATAGTAGCCAAAAGTCAATAACAAATTCAGGATAGCCTCTTGTCACAGGCTCAGTTACTTCGATCTATAGTAAATACGGAATAACAATATTGCTTTTGCTAGTAAATGATGTACGTTCATTGAGTATCTCTAACTCTTCTTGTTAAGTCTTCTCTATGGACACAACACACTACATAAACGAGAAACATCCATACTAGTCTTTAAACTATCTAGTGAAATGTAGCAAAAACAACAGGTGATTTATTGCCAACTGTCCAAACCTTGATGGATAGAGTTATCTAGTAATTGTGTAAGTGGCAGGTATTTCGTGGATTTAATCGAGGCCCAGACACTACAGTTATTTTTTAAAAAAAGAACTAGTGAAAAGTAGCATCATCCATGTTACAATCCCGGGTTTTACTACTGATCAAATTTCACCTATCAAATTGCAACACAATAACTCAAAATTATACTTCAATAAGACTAATTGCAGGATGAAACTGTAATTGGGGATGTTGAAGAAGAAAACTTACTGGTGGGTACGAAAAGAGTAGATGTGTGAACAGTTCCGAAAAGGGTTTGTCTACCAGTGATGGCGGGCGGAGGAGGATGCAGCTTAGCTACTACTATTGAAGCCATCTGAGAATTTCAACTTTGTGTTTTGTCAAATGGAAACAACAATTAAGGAGAATCTACGAAGAAGTTGAAGCTATTCGAAGCAGATTGGGCAGTGAAGAACACGCAGCCACATACGCCACAACAATAATAAGAGCAAAAGCCGAATGTGGGAATCAGAAGGCCGGCTCTGCTTCACAAAAATTAACCCGTCAGAATTATTCGGGTATGAGTAACTTATATTGGAATATTATACTGAAATAAGTCATATTGGGATAAGTTATGCTGGAATAAGTTATGTTGGAATAAGTTATGCTGGATTAGTTTATATCGGGATTAGTTATCCTGCTATTATTTCTTATTGATTGTTTGGTTTGTTATACTAAAGATAATAACCATTACATACTTTCTAAAAATAAGTGGTTTGATTACAAAAATACCCTCTTATTTAGTTTTTCGTATATATTTTTTTTAGTAGAGTTTTAGTTAAAATCAAATTTAACTACTCAATCCATAACATAGAAAATCCACCCGTAACCTATTTTAAAACTAAATCCAACCTATCCACCAGTAACTACTCAATCTTGATTGCTTGAAAATAGAGCATGAAGGCAATTGCACCTTTTAAATATATGGAAGCTGTATTTTTCCAACCAGGTTAAATGTCACACTCACTTTCAGCTTTGGAAAACAAAAAAGACACAAAAATAGATTTTCCATAGCCAAAATTCTTAAACCAGGAAGCATTTGGAAGAAAGTAAACACAAGAACTATGTCTAAGACACAGACGATTATAGACATTCGTTACTTTATATTTATCAATTTTCATGTCATGCCATAATTCTTGATAGTTCGAAGAACCTGAACATAATAAATATCAAATGAAAAATATATTCCAATCATTAAAATTTATTTTACGCAATCAGTTATAAAATTTAAAACTTGATTAGTAGTTAGCAGACTTTAAAACATAATTAAGTTACTGATTTGAGCAAAAGGAAATTAATTATAAATTTAAACATGGTTAGTACTTATAGTCGAATTCCAATCATAATTGAGATAAATTCATAAGAAAGTAATATCTCTTCAGGATCTACTCCATTTTAAAATACTAATTTGAATCAAAAGAAATCATAGACTTACAACAATCATAAATCTATATAAATTAAACTTAAGAGGCATCATAGTAATACATAAGAAAGGAAAGAAAGAAAAAATAAAATACATATATCATTACAACTTTAATCATAAAAAATAGAAGGAAAATGAAATCAATACATAATTGTGAGCTCTTGTCCATCCACTTCACAAGACTATCACTATTCAAGAGTTTTCTTTTTGTTATTCAAGTCAAACAAAAGCATGAATATAATATAATAGTGAAAATAAATGGTAACTTTGAATTGAATCTTAAGAAATTAAAATTTTAATTTATATAGGAAAAAAATGAAGGAATACCATAAGGTGTCTTAAGTTTTACATTAAATATTTAATAATAGGGGAAATTAAGTAGATGAGTTATGAGTTATGATAGTATAAAAATATATAAGCAAATATGATGGGAAAACATAGGTAAAGAAGATATAAATATAGCATATCAATTGTATTAATTGATAAACTACGTGGGGTTAATTAATTTATTAATTAATTGTATTAAATAAATTAAAGGAGAAAATATATTTAAATTTGAGAAAAAAGATAAACAATATTGTTGGCTATAAAGTTTTTATAATTTGGCATGTGAAGAGTCTTAGTTGTAAGTGTTTCTTCATTAATAAATTTATTAATTTGTAATAATTAAGTGATTTATTTTTATAATAACATAATTAATTTAAATAAAAAAAATCTCAACAAAACCACAAAAAAAGAAAAATTGAAATGGAGGCTATAGAGAGGTGCCACATCACCTTCTCTATGTTTCTCCTTTATATATATATATATATATATATTTATTTAAATTTATATGCAAATCAAACACTTGTTATTAATTTTAAATAAAAATATTTTATCTTCTAATCAATTATCAAATGCAAATATTTATACAGAATTTAATACATGCATAACTCACCGAGTCAATGTCTCAAGGTCCGTTGAACTATGAGAAATTATCTAGTAAAGTCATTGAATTTTCTTTTATATCAATGAAATCACTTAACTTTAGTGGCGTATGCAGGATTTTTGTAAGGGGTGTCATCTTTTAAAATGAAAAACACTAAAAAAATAATGTGACGTCATATTCTTTTGGAAAAAAGAGAGAGAATAATATATGAATAAAATACCATTCGGGCTCACTACTATACATTTTTTTAAAATAAATATTTTTAAAAAATTATAAAAAAAACTCATGAGTTTTTTTATTTTATTTTAAAGTATATTCAAAATAACTTTTTAAAATTAATAATATTAAACGTTTCATAAATAGTGTTTAATTAAGTTCTAGATTCAAACATGCAACCTATACCGTTGTGTCAAGGAGTATCACTGTGTATAATATATTCAATTTTTCTTCTTTGGCACTTAATTATAGATGTATATTTACTATTTTTTTTCGATGAAGATGTCATGTGACATCCCTTGAACTTACGTAGATTCGCCTCTGCTCAATTTAAGGTTTTTATCTACACAAATCATTTAACTACATAAATTCCTAAAATAAATTTGTTATGATAAAATAAATTATTTTATATTCCACACAAATATGGACCCACAACTAAACATAATTTAAAATTTTCATCATAATTCTTCTTCTTTTTAATTTACCATTAAAAATATTTGACATGACGAATAAATTATTTATATGTTATATAAATTCGACTCTACATTTATATATTTTTTATATGTTAAATATTAGTGCTTAATATCAGTGTACATCTTCATAAATCATCAATGTCTATTCTTTCATCAAAATATATCTGAATTTTAAATATGTCTTTCATGGGAAAGACCAGATCTACGGTCACACTTCAATGAGTGAGCCTCAACCTAGACATCGAACTCCTAGCTCTTGAGCTTATTTACTGTTGAAGTCCATTTCTTAGCCTGTATATAAAAGATGCAATTTCATATTCTGAAATGAAAATAACAAAAATTTGGCATCATGATTTTGATGTTGAACGTAATGTATACTTACTGGACTAAGACATTCCACATCAAGGAAGATAACCCGCAAAATTGTTCTACTGTGATCCTTTTGCTCATCAAACTAGAAGAAAACGGAGGCGATGATTAGAATATTAACACATTAATAAATTATAAAAATATATAGATGCTGAGCTGAGTTTCTATTTATAGCATACAAAATAATTTATTTGTTATGTTAGATTATTTAATGTTAAATTAAGAAGAAAAAGAATTACTGTAATAAATTTTTTAAAATTCTGTTTATTTGTGGGTTCATATTTATATGATAAATAAAATAATTTAGTATTTCATGTCAAATTTATTTTTATGATAAATGTAGTTGAGTGATTTTTTGAGATAAAAAGTCGAGTGATTTTATTGATTAAAAACAAAGTTTAATGGCTTTACTAGATAAATTCTCATAGTTTAATGATCTTTTAAGATATTAATTCATAACTCACCTATGAACTAGCTATCAAATGAAGTGTAACTTATTCATGCATTAAATGTTATATAAGTAATTTTATGTTGGATAAAAATATTATTTTGTTATGTATAAAATTCAACACATTTAATAGATGTTTGATTTGTAATTTAAGAATACGCATAACTAATATTATTATAAGGTAAAGTGATTGGAGTTTCTTATTGTCTGCTACTCCCTATGTCCAACAATACTTGTTCATTACTCTCTCTGTCCCAATTTATATGATTTACTTTTCTTTTTGGTCAGCCCAAAAAAGAATGACACATTTCTATATTAAGTAACAATTTAACTATAAAATGTCTATTTTACCCTTAATGAAATGATTTACAGCCACACAAATTTCTATCATTCATTTTGGACCACAAGTTTTAAAAGTCTTCTTTTCTTTCTTAAATTTCATGCCGAGTCAAAGTACCTCACATAAATTAGGACGGAGGGAGTATTAATTTTGCACACTTCTTAAAAATTATAAATAAAAAACTAATTTTATTATATCACCCTTTGAATATACTAAATATAATATTTTGAAAAGGGTAATAAAAAAATGACTATAATTAATAATAAAAATAAATTAAAAATTAATTATAAAATTATTTATTAATTTCATTGGGTGGAACTTTAATCGGTAAAGAATTGGATGTATAGTTAATGCACGTAAATAGATACTCCAGAATTCACATGTGCAGGATTTTATTTTTTTGTCACATGTGCATCATTGGAATAAGGAGTGCTATATACTGCTAATAGGCATTATATTTAGTTAAAAAATGTTTTTGATTTCTTATTGCATTTTTACTCATATTAACCTAAAGTCCAAAGATTAGACAGTCTTTGAGCATCCACTTTTCCTGAACTGTGGCTGCTAAAACTAAGAGAGAGAAAGCAGATCAAAAACAGAGTAGCTATCGGCCGCCATGGATGTAAATGTCGAGCTCCAGAATTTCATCCGAGTATGGTTTGCTGCTATTGGAGCTTTATGCTATTGCTATTACTGCGTAACCCGCATTCCTAGCGGCGTCCTAAGGCTTCTCTTTGTCCTTCCTATTGTCTATTTCTTTCTTATTCTCCCTCTCGATCTCTCTTCCTTCCATCTTGGTGCCCCAACAATTTTCTACCTCGTTTGGCTCGCTAATTTCAAGATCCTCCTCTTTTGTTTCGATCGAGGGCCTTTATCCTCTTACTCTTCTTTACCTCTTCTTCATTTCCTCTCCATCGCCCTTCTCCCCGTTAAACCCAAATACGTTATCAGAGACGGATTCAAAATTTCAACTCAGTCGGTGCAGAGTACCGAAAGAGTACCCGGTTTGTTTTGGGGGAAAATAATTTTTTTGGCAGCTATTATTAGGGTATACAATTACAGAGAACTTTTACATTCAAATGTAATTTTGGTTCTCTATTGCTTACACATTTATTTAGCAGTGGAGTTTATCCTTGCAATCACAGTTGTCCCAGTACGAGCTCTTCTAGGGCTAGAAATTGAGCCCCAATTCAACGAACCATACCTCGCCACCTCACTTCAAGACTTTTGGGGCCGTAGATGGAACTTAATGGTGCCGGGGATTTTACGCCCGGCGGTGTATTTCCCTGTCAGGGCTATTTTAACTAGTTCTTTAGGGAAGGAATTAGCCAGTTTACCGGCAATTTTCACTACATTTTTAGTTTCTGGGCTAATGCATGAATTGATCTATTATTACCTCTCCCGCGTTAGACCCACATGGGAAGTGACTTGGTTCTTCGTCTTACATGGGATTTGTGTGTGCATTGAGGTTACTGTGAAGAAATTTTTTCATGGCGGCTGGCAGATGAATAGAGTGGTTTCCGGTGTCCTCACAGTGGCGTTTGTGGCTTGGACTGGTGATTGGCTATTTTTCCCACAGATTATTAGGAATGGGTTAGACCAGAAAGCCATTAACGAGTACTACGTTATGGTAGATTTGGTCAAAGATAGGTTGCTGCCAGTTTTGGGAATTTAGATTTTGTTGCTGCTTGGTAAGTACCCGTAATGGGATTGAGTTAGATCTACACTGTTGTAGAGTAATTCTTAAAATTTGGCATTATTATTTTAGGGCCCGTTTGGCATGCTATATGGTATCATAATGTGATATCATAATATGAAATTATGAGATGAAATTGAAGTTTTGTTTAGACATACGATATGAAATTTTTATGTTGTATAATTTCTCATAAACATAAGAATCTCATAAGTTGTAAAACTATTAAAATTGTCTTAATTGTTTATTCAATTTTAAGAAATAAACAAAAAATTATAAAATCGCATAATAAATTATTATAAAATTATTTGTTCTTTGCTTAAGTAATTGTTTCATCTAACTTCAATTCATCAAACTTTAATTCAATAAAAAAATATTGAACATAACTTGTAGTATGCTAGTCTTTAATATAATCCTCTCACATAGTACAAATAATTTCACTACGTTGAACTTGCATTTCTCAATCATGTGACGGAGAAGATGAACCAACATTGTTACGTTGAGTTGTATTAAATACAAAACGGTAGATGTAATAAATTAGGTGTTGGAGTAAATGAAGAGTATAAATTTATTACTCAACGATCGATTGATGTGAGTTAAAGTGACCATATGTTGGTGAGAATAATCAAACACATATGCATACTCTTAAACTTGTTCCTAAATTTCATTTTGACACTCCAACTCAACCTTGTTCAATTTTAACCCTTCAAGTCTAATTTTATGTTCCATTTTGACACTTCTAAGTGATGTGACAGAGTGTGTGCATCACACTTTTTCTAAGAAAGTGAAGAGTGAAGACAAAAAAAAGTATTTTTTAAAAAATAATAAAAGATTACCCTTCAACTTTATTTTTTTAATGTACCATTTAACATAAAATACTAATTTTATGATTTCTTTATTTCTATATGTGTTATTCAACTGCGATTTTGCATTTTAAAAATCAGCGTTCATCCGTTAGTTATTGTAAAAAATTAAATTTGATGGATGACATTGATTTTTTTTTAAAAAAAGTAACAATTTCTTTTAAGAGTTTCCCTATATTTTTGCGTGAAAAATAACCGACGAAAGTACGTCGATTTTCTTTCTTAAGAAAATCAATGACAACCCAACGAAGTCTATCAAGTTTCAACATTTTTTGTAGTGTTATTAATTAGCAATGAACATGAATTTTTTTTACTCGTATTTAGTTGAATGAAAAATTAGAAAGCTGATACTTGAGTTAGTCCAAATAGACTAGATATGGAAAAAAAAGTGGTGTTATTTAATTTAATTAATTGTTTAAAAAAGAAAACCAACACACTTTCGTCGATTATTTTTTCACACAATAATGTACAAAATAAAAAATGATGTTCATCCATTAATATTTTAAAATAAAATAAAATAAAATATGACGTTGATTTTTAAAATGAAAAAGTGAAAATGAAGAACATAAATAAAAATAAAGAAATCATAAATTTAGTATTTTGTGCTTAAATGATACTAGAAAAATTAGAGTTGGAGGATTAAAATGGAACAATGCTAAGTTAGCATGACAATGAAAAATGAGGGCAAGTTAGAGGAATTGTGTATGTGTTTTTAGGCTTAAGTCATCCACAACCACTCAAAGTTGTCCGCATAATTCATTTGGACACCTCAACCTAACGTTATACCTATTGAACACCTATACAAACTCGAATTTGAACCATTTGAACACTTTTTGACAATCAGCTAAAAGTATAAAATGTGTGTAACCCACTCGCGATGCCGTGGCAGATTGACGAATCAATGATATACATGTGGCATTTTGAGCTAAAATAATAATTAAAAATTTATAAAGAAAAAAAAAAGGAAAAGGGCATGTCCGGATGTCCTCCCGCCGTCAACCTTACAACCTTTTCTATTCAAAGTGCTTTTCTTCCATTCACTGTCTCTTAAGTCTTAATTCAACTAAAAATCAATCCAAATATGTTTATTAAAGAAAAAATAATTAAATAGTAAACTGTATATTCTTCATTAATTTCTTTATTTTTTTCCTTTTCTCATCTCAAATTAAGAAGAAATTTCAAGGAAATTCAACCATTAATGAATTGTTTGTGAAGAGATTTCCAGCTTTAAATTGAACCCTTCTTTAATTTCTTCATTTCTATCCCTTTTCAGTTTTTCTCTTCCATAGTTAATTCTGATTTTGATTTTTTTTTCCAGAAGAAATTACTCATTTTTATTCCTTTTTATCTTGTTTATGTTTTGGGTAGTGAAGAAGAAAATTTTAATTTTTGTAAAGGTAGTAGTGCTTTCCACATGAATATGATAGTGGTGAGGGAGAATGCGAAGTGGCTGAATATAAGAAGGAAAGAGAAGGGTGGATAGTGGTGGTAATAACGGCGGCGGGCGCAGTGGAAATGGCTGTGGTGGTGCCGACAAACATGGTGGAAATGGGTTATGGTTAGGGGTGCGCATCGGTCGGTTTGGTTCGGTTTTAGGTGTTATTGGTTCGGTTTATCGGTTTTCGGTTTGTAAATACTTCAAACCGATAACCAAACCAATAACATATTTCTTATCGATTTTTGGTTAATCGATTTATGGTACTTAACGGTTCGATTTTCGGTTTAACCAATAAGAAAATACTCATATATATTATATACACGATAAGAAAATTTTCAAATAAACCATATGATTTTTCCAGCATTTGGCATGAAAGTAATAATCATAAAAGTAACAATCATTTTTCTTGCAAGTTTAGACACTAGACACATTCAAAGGAAAAAGTGTGAAAGTAACAATCGTTTAACCATTAACAAAAGGTGTGAAAGTAACAATCGTTTAACCATTAACAATAAGACTAGTAAATTTAGTATAGTCTTATTGGGTTATCGGTTTAACCATTAACAAAAATTATAAAATCGGAAACCGACCCAATAACCCAATAAAAATTTTTGCAAAACCGTTTAAAAACCGTTTGCCCAATAACCTAATATCAATAAACCAATAGTGTTTTTTTCGGTTCGGTTTATTGGTTAAATCGGTTTTTGCACACCCCTAGTTATGGTGAAAGAAGAAAGAAGAAGAAAGAGAAAAAAAAATATAGCTAAAAATTGTTGGTCATGCGCTGAAATGCACTTTCCATGCCATGTCAGCTAAAAGTGTTTAATATGTACTTATTTTGAATACCTTAAGGGGTCGTTTGGTACAAAGATGCATAATGCAGGGATTACTAATGCATGAATTGGTAATGCAATGATTAGTAATGCAGAGTTTAGTAATGCAAGAATTAGTTTTTATCAAGTGTTTGGTTCATGTTTCCCATTTAATCTTATGTTTGATTTAAAATTCTAGAAAAAGTTTTTTTCCTATTATACCCTTGAGTTATTATGAGATTTTATATTTCATTTAATATGTCAAATTAACTACTAAAATATATTTTAAAAATTATTATTAAATTTTGAGGTATGATATGCCACCATGGAGATCCTTGATAGCACGGTATATTACCCTTAAACTTAACATAGATTTAAAGCTACTTAAATTGTTCAAATACACAAAACTTATTTTTTTAAAAAAATAGTTCAAATGGTCAATTGACGAACTACATTTTTAAAAAAGACTGAAAAAACCAACTCAATATAACAAATCAAACATGGAGAAAAAAATATTAATTTGTGAAATCATCAAATTACATGGAACAAATTTGGAGAATTTTAAAGAATATATATAAATATTCTCATATAAATAAAAAAAGAGCATTAAATTACAAAAAAAAAATTAGGAAAAAAGATTTGGGGATAGTTTAGTCATTTAGGGGTCTTATCCAAGGATTGTTAAACCTTGGATTAGTTATCCCTCCCTTTTCTAGGGATAAAATAAGACTTTGTATGAGGTATAACTAATCCATGGATTAGGTTAAATAAAGTAACCAAACAATATTTTTGTTGGACTAAATTTTAATCCATGGACTATTTTGATTAATACCTCCTACTAAACGAGTCCTAAGTGTTCAATAGGTACATCTCATAGTTAAGGTGTCCAAGTGAATTATGCGGACAACTTTGAGTGGCTGGTGATGACTTAAGAAGTGCCAAAATGGAACATAAAAATTGGAGTTGAAGGGTTAAAATGGAGCAAGGTTGAGTTGGAATGTCAAAATGAAATTTAGGGACAAGTTTAAGGGCCTGCATATGTGTTTTAAAAAGTAATGATGTAATTATAAATTTTATTTACATATGAAATAAATGGTTAGTAGATATAAATGTGGGGTTGTTTTAACAAAATATAAACTTGCGGATCATTTTTTGTACTGAAAATATCTCAAATCATGATATAGAATTCCCACATCATGATTTTTGGAGAATATGGAATCACATCTTATGATATGGAATCAGCGTAAAATCGCATGTCCAAACGTTGATTCCATCTCACGATTCCATATCATGATATGGTATCGCATGACCAAACACCTACTTAGTTTGGTGATTAAGCAAATTTTAATTACGTGATTAGTGTTTTTGCGGGTCATGCGAATCGGATCGTGAGTTGCACATGTGTTAAAAAGGGGTTAAGTTTGACAAAAAGAGAAAATGATTGAAAACACTTTCAAAATTGGTGTGAATTATTATTTTTTAGTTTTATTTTCGAACTATTGACATACTTTAAAATACTCATCTACTTGACTAACTAATCTTGAATATAACTCTGATTTTGTCACATGGGTGAAATATATTCCTAGGATTCGTTTGGTGTGACGGATAAAGAAAAATAATTCTGGAATAAGTTTTTAGTACTCCTCAATTCTTTGGCTAGTTATAAAGTGTGGGATAACTTATCCCAAAATTAATAATTATGACTGAGATAAGCTATCCCTATTTATGGAGGGAATACTAATCTCGAGATAAACATGTAAAATAACAAAAATAACATCTTTTATAAACAAACAACCTATTCTTAGAGGATATTTTTTTTAAACAAACAACTTATTCTTAGAAATTATGTCATGCATATTTGACAAACCAAACAACCAATAAAAAGTAATCTCAACATAACTTATTTCATCATAACTTGTCTTCAAACCAAAAGACCTCTAAATTCTCATTAAGTTCAGTAGTGTTTTCAACCCTTATCTTGGATTTTTATTAAGAGTTACATACTCCTACAAGAGTTTGAGACCACTAGTTATGCCATGTGGCAGATCACATGTATATTTTAAGTTGAGTCAATCAAGTAAATGATATTTTTAAGACTATCAATAGTTCGGGATGAATCTAATAATCCACGCTAAGTTCAACGGTATATTTAATACTTCTCTCTTGATAAAAACAATTTACTCTTACCTATCATTTTTAAGGCTTAGGACCAAAACGATACACTTCTCATATATACCAGAGATTATTTTTAATCTAAGGAGTAAATATCTTAAGACCAAAATAATTCATCCTTTGTACATTAAGGACTATTTTCACCATGTTCTTATTTATATGGGCGATGTACATATGATTGAGAAAGACAAAAACATGATGAAACGTCTACT
Organism: Solanum stenotomum; assembly: GCF_019186545.1. Lineage (NCBI taxonomy): Eukaryota > Viridiplantae > Streptophyta > Magnoliopsida > Solanales > Solanaceae > Solanum > Solanum stenotomum. The sequence goes on along the minus strand of NC_064289.1, from coordinate 9,850,781 downwards.
TGTAATCTTTTACAAACTTGTTATTAGTTTATGTTATCATATACATGATTTTCATTTTTACACCTAAAAAATCTTCATTTTGATACCTACAAAATCTGAAAAGACCAAAAAAATAAATGAAAAAATTGAAGTGCCCATAAAAGATTGATCATTTTCTCAAGAATGTGAAGATTTTTTGAGAAATAAGCATGAACAATTGTTGGAACAAAGTTAATTTTCAGATTAAATTTATAATAAGGAGGTTTTTTGAGAAATAAGCATGAACAGTTGTTAGAACAAGTTAATTTTCAGATTAAATTTATAATAAGGAGTCTTTTTGAACATGATCAATTGTTAGGACAAGTTAATTTTCAAACTAAATTTATAATAAGGATTTCAAGGGACTAAAAGCAATTGACAGCTTAAAATTAACTAATGTTATAATAAAAGTTAAATTCAATAAACAAAGCTTTCAGACTTGAATTGTAGGGGGTCACTCAAAGAAGAGAACCCCTCCAAAAATGAGCGTATGCCGCTATGGGCAGAGCGCACACGGTATTCTTTAGTAAAAGGCGAAAGAATAGTTCGCTTTGTGCTCACTGCGTGGCTGCGTGAGTTTTGCACCGCCCTTGTACTGACATTTTATATTTTTAACAGAAGTCACGGTTTACTCTCCCCTTAACGATGTGGGAATCGCCTGACACTTTTCCTCAGCCGTCTTATTAACTTTGTTGGCATCTAAGTGTATGCTCTTCACCATTGGAAAAATGTTACAGAAAGCTAGCTGATTTTATTTTAATTAATCACATAGAGTGTCTCTACTAATATCTTGAGTGTTTAAATGAAATTTATCGTCAAATTTTGGACTGTCAATGTAAACCACATTGTATAAACAGACAAGTTAAAATCTTTTTTGTTCTTTGCCTGATTGAGAAGTTGGACAAAATTTACAATTTAATTAGAAGGGATAGGATAATGATAAATCCATCCTGGACACACGTGTCACCACTCGAATGGGACTCCAAATCTCTAGAAATATATCCAGTTTCCAACGTGTCATGTTCAAATCCATGCAAAAAAAGATTCAAACAAAACCATAACATATTCACAATCACATCATTTTCTGAACCACAACTAATTTCCTAGTCTGAAACAGAGCCCAATAATGGCATCTATGGCAACTCTTACTGCAGTGCAGCCCACCAGTAGTGTCAAGGGCCTAGCCGGAAGCTCCATTGCTGGAACTAAACTAAATGTTAGATCATCTCGCCTCAATTTGAAGCAATCTAAATCTAGGTAAGGTACTGGATGGCCGATGTCTCGGATTTTAGTAGTCTCTTTGATCAAGCTTTCAATATCTCTTATTTTTTCCAAAAGTTCTTTTAGAGATTAGCAATTTGTGTTTGATGAATCAACTTGCAAAGCAATTTGTCAATATTAGAGCAACAATAGTATTTAACAAAGGTTTCAAAAGACTTTTGGGGGAAAAAACTATTTTTTTGTTCTGAATAACAACTTCTACTGCTCCTCAAAAAGTAATTATTTTTTTCTAAAAGTTTGGTCAAATAACTCAATGCTCACATAAGCACATTTTTTACAAACTATGCACATGTATAAAAAAAAAGATGCACACATATAATAAAATAACACTCATTTTTGGAGCCACATACTCTAAATTATGAATTCGCCTCTGTTTTTAAACAGGGTAGTTTTTTGTCTGTCAAACATGCACTTAATTAGTTTGGTTAGTGGTAAAGTCTAAAGATTGAACTAGTTTTTTTTAATAACCGTGGTGTCCATCCAGCTTATGTGCACCTCTATTTATTCCATCGAGCATCTGTTGGCTGTTACCTCCCATCAGCATGGTTTATATGAGGGTGTTAAGAAATGTTATTATATTCATCTGAGCTTTCGAAGATAGAAATTAAAGATGAGTTATGGGCTTGTAAGAATTATTTTTGTTGCTTCGACTGATTATGATAAACTTGTGTAGGGCTGGTGCTGTGGTTGCAAAATATGGTGACAAGAGTGTATACTTTGACTTGGAGGATTTGGGCAACACAACTGGTCAGTGGGACTTGTATGGGTCAGATGCACCTTCACCCTACAACTCCCTTCAGGTATTATTTGTCTCTCTCCCCTTAGAAAGCATCCCACATTTCTTTATTGCAAAAATGCTTCATATTAACTTGCCATGCCAGAATGGGAGCCTTGACTTAACTGGTAAAGTAGTTGTCATGTGACCAGGAGGTCATGGGTTCAACAGTAGACCCTAGTGGTCCGGCCCTTCCTCAAACTCCGCACAAAGCGTTAGTGCACCGAGCTCCCCATTTTTTCGTCTACTTGCCATGCCTATGTTAAATAGTTGTATTTTTGTATGTTGGCTCCTCATTTACTAGCTAGTTGCAGTATCGATTATTCGCCAGAACATTACGGAGTTATAACTGTCTTTTTCCTATTATTTTGTATTTGGTAGAGCAAGTTCTTTGAGACATTTGCTGCTCCTTTCACAAAGAGAGGTCTGTTGCTCAAGTTCTTGATATTGGGAGGTGGCTCAACTCTTGCTTACTTCAGTTCAACTGCATCAGGGGATATCCTACCAATCAAGAAAGGCCCCCAACTTCCACCAAAGCTCGGTCCACGTGGCAAGATCTAATTGCTTCCCAATCCAAAATTTCTTTACCTTCATTTTGTAATTGATGTATCATCTATATAACAGCTTGTAAGTGTACATTGAAGCTTACCTCAGACCTCTGTTACAACAAGATAAATCTTCTGGAAAGTTTGAAGCATTGCTTTCTAAGTTTGTAGCTTATGATATTTTATCATCTTCGCTCGGATGTATTCTTGTTGGTTCATCATGCCTTTGTGATATTGTAAATACTCTGAAAAAGAACATGAAAGGTAGACTGATAAAGGAATGGTAGTGTTTAACTGTATGGACACCAAATCTCTCTTACATACTTCCTTTCCAGTAAATCTAAAGACCAAAGGCCATACAAACTAACATAGTACTATTTGCAAAAAATAAAAAATTCACTTTGTTTTTTCAACAAGGTGACATCTTGTACACAGTAAATCACTTCAAAAGAAGTGCCACAGACCAAATAGGTCTACTAAATTTTCCCTACTTACAAAAGGAATGGCTTAGTTGAATCCTAAATGGGTGAGATCCATCTCAATATGTACATTTGAGGACGAGCTTTCAGACTTCCGTGAATTCTGATGGCAGTCCTCGTGAGGTAAACTAAAATTCTGCAGTGCCAATCAATTAGTGACGTGCAGTTGGACTTCTACACATACCTAAGTTCTCTAGGTAAGAAAACCTCTTGTTGGTGACTATGCTAGAAGGGTTGCATTTAATCTTCGCGTTAATATCTTTATAAGTTGGGTCCTCCTTCAAATATTTCTTTGTGTTGTTGTCTTCTTGATCAGGTGTCCAACCGATGAAGTCTAAAAGTGTCAATGAAGCTCCATTCTCAGCAGAGTTAAGCTTTCCTACTTCTTCTTTATCTGATAATGGTCTCTTTACTTCTCCATTGGAAGGATTTTGGGCCATAGCATCTGCTTGGAGAACATCTTCAATTCGTGACATGATTGTGAATGCCCTGCTTTCTATTATTCTTGAATAGCTTTCTAAAATAGCTTGCCCCACATCCTGCAAAATCAAGTAAAATCTTGTTCCATTAATTCATGTCATATTCTCTAGAAGTTGAATCACCTAATAGAAGCAAAGAAAACAAGTCTATATTCTCTAGAATATGAAATTGGAAGTAAATCAAAACGTGCATGCTTCGTACTTTGTTGTATTGGATTTTACTAATGTCTAGTTTTGACTGAGGAATTCCAGGGAACCGCTGCTTAAGAATTAACAAGATGACTTCTGCTCTTTCTTCAAACATTTCTCTCTTCTCAAAGCTAATAGTTGAACCCCAGGATGATTTCCCATCTTTAGCATTCATCTTTCTTTTCCAAATAACTACAGAAGCCTCAATCCTGTCCTTGAGGTCTAAAATTTTATGTTCTGAAGACATGTCCATAGTTGTGAAGAAGTAATCTGGATCAAAGTATTCATCGGTGATGCTTTTGTAGATCGAATCTCCTAGGCTTGCTCTCCCATTCTAAACATAGTAAAAGGGAAATGTTAACACACAAGATCACAAGCTTGAAGTAAGTTAAAAGTGAGATTCATGATTTTTTAGACCTTAGGTAGGGATTCTATATAACTTTCTGGGATCTCCATTTCTGACAAGACTTGAGCATTTATCGCCATGGACGCTTTATGAACTTGGATTACTGAATCCTTCTGAAATTGCAGCCATTTCCTCATTGGATCAGACAAGCCGTTAGGAGGAACCTTAGGAGTAGGTATCCACCATTTGTCATCTTTCCTGCTGTTTGTTTCTTCCTGTGATTCATCATCTTTTGATACATACGAGAACTCACTTTGATCGTTAAGGCCATCTAAGCAATCCTGTTGGTCATTAATCCAGGCATAAACACCAATCAGGACAATTGAGATCACTTAGGAAAACAAAAACAAAAAAAACTTCATATCTCTTACAATAAGCATTGCATCTAGCTTCCGTAGAGCTGGAATGTTCATTTGAAGATCAGATCGCTGCTTTGTTACCATAACCTGATAGAGAAATTAAATGAACGTATGATCGATCACTCTTGTTGTACGGTAGATATATGAAATATGCAACAAAGAGTTTGAAGGAGAGAGAGGTAGAGGTACCTCCATGTTTGTTCCAGCTTTTGATACTTGTCTACAAGGAACAAATTCAACAATGTGATCTGTGACAGATAAAAGCCAACCAATTTCTTTTCTCCATTTTGCTTTTCTCTCAGCAGGCATTGGCTCTAATCTTTTCATCTCTCCGAAAACAGAAGCTGCACATATCATACATTGATAAGAAAAGTTGACTTCTCCGATTAGTAACAGATCAACAAGTTTTAGTTATACACTGATGATTACCTGCTAGATTTGTGATTGCATTTGACAAAGCCAGCGCAGACGAGACACCCTTTCCTCCACCAGACATATCCTCACCAAGGAGCAACTTTGAAAACTTTTCCTTCATCAACTCCATATCTAAATAGGACCAAAAGAGGCAGTGTTTCAGCAATGTGGTAAATGCCAGTGGCGGAGCCAGGGATTCAAAAAAAAAAAACATCCTATGTCGGGGATTCATCAACTTACATATACGCGGAAAAAATCATTTTTGCCCTATTAATATACATATTACAATATAATTTGAACCCCTTGCGCCCCTCTGCTTCTGCCCCTGAATGCATAAAACATGCAAACCACATCTTTTGACTACAATATATCAAGATCCTATATATCAATTCATTTACTAAGTACTTTTCACCCAAAAGATGAAAATTTTCTGAATAATTACCCCTAAAGGAGAAATGGAACATTTTGTTAGCTTTGGCCAGATAACCTTAGTTAATGCTTTAGACATGTTCAATCATTTAAGACCCTCAAGCATAGCACAATTTTTCTTTTCAAAAGTAAAGCATTAAAGGTGACAGCAATGGTGGAGCTAGGGTCCCCTCTTTTATCGAAAATTACACTCTATACATAATTAATTTTTATGTATATATATTAGATGTTGAATCCGTTTGGCTTCTTCATACATGTATTTCTTTGTATTTTGAATACCCTTAGTGAAAATCTTGACATTGTCACACGGTGACAGAAAGGGAATATTGAAAAATATAGATCTTTATGAAAATTAGTTATTATCAGAGACATCAGGGCTTTAACAATTGACTAAAGTTTTGTGTTTCACGGAGAATGTACAAAATCAAGAATCCATCCACACACACACAATTTTTTTTTGTGAATTTTCTAAAAACGGAAGAAAATGACTTACCTGAACGAGGGCAAGTGACCGTTGAATCGTTAGCCAAACGTGACTTGAAGCCAGCCATTGAATTATTGTTCGTTTCAAGAATCATGATTAACACATTCCATAAAAATGGAACTTATGACCATATGACAAGAAAGTTAATGAAATGGGGTTTGTTTGTGAGGTGAAAAAGAATGAAAATTTGTGAAGAAAAAGGTTGTGTTTCTGCAGGTAAAGAGAGAAAGGGATAGAAGCAAAGTGTTTTGTTGATGGATAATTGTGGAGAGGATGTTTTGGTGTTTAATTCTTAGTTTAAGTGAATGGTTGGAAGAACGTGGTGTGCATGTTTGTTTTGAAGAATGATAGAAACAGGATGTAATGTCACTGGCCTCTTGCTTTGACTAATTATACAAATGCAATTATGTGTTTGTGTAATTGCGTTTGTACATTTGTTTGCTTGCTATTAGCTGGTTGTTATAAGACAATGAATAAGTCTGTTTTGCTTTTAAAGTCAGGCCACCCAACTTAATTAAAAGGTGATAAAGATAAGTTCAAATCAAACGTGTGCAAAAATTCCTCCTAAAATGTTCCTTAGTCGCTAGGAGGAGACTTAAGTAAAAATGATTTTATTTATTTATGTTTGCTTAGTGAACGCAAAGTATCACTCCAGGGTGGTAGGGATGGGGACATGGGGTTATGGTGTTGAAGGGTGAAAAGGAAACGATTCGTGTGAATTGTCACTTATAAAATTTATTTTTCTTACTTTCCTTAGAAGAAATTATTTTATTCATATTAAGGAATTAGTTTTCTTAGCCAACCAAATACGAGAAAATTGGAACGAATCATCTAATGCTATGGAGGTTATTTCTTTATTTTCTAGGTTATGATATCCAGTAATCGTACTCAGAACTTTTGCTATAATGTGAATTACTTATCCCATTCAGTCATGATTTCTCTATTTACTTGTTAATCAATTAATTGTGTGTGATCCTAAACTAGTTGAGATTGATTATGATTTATGACTTCTAATGAGAATCATCTATTTTCATTAAGAGGATTCGTACTCACATAAGCATGTTTTGTGGTTGACTATATACAACAACAACAACAACATACCCAGTGAAATCCCACTAAGTGGGGTCTGGGGAGGGTAGAGTGTACGCAGACCTTACCACTACCTCGTGGAGGTAGTTGTGGTTGACTATATAAAGATTAAAATTATTTTTTCTTTTTAAACTTCATAAATTACATAGAAAAAAGAAGAGTTATTTATCATTAAATTTACGCGGTTCAGTTGGTAAGTTGTATCTCTCAAGGTGGCCTGAGGAATATTTCATTTTTACAAGGTAGAGGTAAATGTCATGGCCTTGCCGTTACCCCTTTGCTACTGCGACTTCTTTCATTTAACAATTTTACAAGACTATTGAGCTTCTAGATGCCTTACAATGAAGAAGCCCCGGTCCCTTCTTCAACCCAGTTCGGTGCACTCAACACCAACTAGCAAGATTGTGCATTTCTAACATCAAATGTAGAAATTATTTACTCGCACCATGAGGGAAATATAGACATTTTTCACTGTGAGATTCCAGTCGAATCATTTGAAAAAAACAAGTGTCATGAGAGGTAATTGGTGAATAACTCAAATCACACTGTAGCCTAAAGTTAGTTCTGTTCACCTACAACTTCAAAAACACACATCGCTGTAACTTCATTTTCTGGAAAACAAGAAAACTTACAAGAATAAAGGAGACCAGATCAGAGAGAAATTTCTTTTATCATGAGAATAATTTCCAATACTACTTTGTATTCAATGTAGATCCCTTCCGCGCAATATGCCAGACTTTTTCTTTTCATTGTTTCAGTAACCAAGAAACGCAAGATTTCAGAGGCAGACATCTGAATACAAGCTGAACTAATCATCTATGCAAACATTTAACTGGTAAGATCACCATACTACGACCCAAATCAGGTTAAATTAGAATAAAAGAACAGCACATTGGGNTGTTTCAGTAACCAAGAAACGCAAGATTTCAGAGGCAGACATCTGAATTCATACTACAAGCTGAACTAATCATCTATGCAAACATTTAACTGGTAAGATCACCATACTAAGACCCAAATCAGGTTAAATTAGAATAAAAGAACGGGCACATTGGCCGTCATTATTCATACAGCAACAGATTTGAAATAAGCAAGTTGAACAACCTCAAGGTAACACTAAAATAAATGGAATCATTTCATACAGCAACAGATTCAAAATGAGCAATTTGAACAACCACAAGGTAACATAAAAACTAGACAGGCAGATCAGATCCAATAAGTTATGGAAGTCTCAAGATCCCTTCTTTATAAAAATGCCAAGTTGGAATACATACTTTGAAAATTTTAAGCACATTAATCTTTCAAAGGGAAATAAAACCTAAGATAGAAGGTCCCAAAATTTTCCTTGCTCTAAATCTTGAAATATCAAAATGAAGCTACCACTAATAGCCTCTCAAGTAACTGTCTAAAGGCCTCAAGCAGAAGCTACTCCCTTCTTCCTTGGAGCTGCTTCAGTACCTGGAAGAACAAGAGTTTAAAGTTTATTATTTATCTCATACTAGTTAGTACCAGATATTCTTGATCATCAATTGGCAATGTCTAAACAAACTTAGTCAAGCTAAACAAAGGAACAATCACACTGAATTATAGATATGCATCTTTCAAGCTCAACTAAATGCATACTCAACCTAAAACACCAATAAGCATTGGCTAAGTGACATAAAACAATTTTCGGGAAAAATATTGTGTGAAAACAGTTTTATCTTGAAAATTAACTTACTAGAATTATTTTAAGCATTTGGTTCTGGTTTCTTGGAACTAATTATAGACACTTGGGGGTTGTTTGATAGCTGGTTTGGAGGTTAGTTATACAAATATTAAATCTTGTGTAAGTAATAGTACGTTTGGTAACTGGTTAGAAGGTAAGGTATTCATATTTAAAACTAATATGATGTTTGGTTTCCAATTAAGAAATCCATATAATATATGCACAAGTTATGAAGGAATCTATGTAATATATTATGCGTGATAGAAGGTGTAATAAATAGACATACTAAATACCTAAACAAAATAACACAAATTCCTTCATAACTAATTATTGCATTACAAATAACTACAGAACTCTAACCAACTACCCAACAACCACTTAGTTCTCTATAGAACAAGGGTGCAATATGCAACATCATTCAAGGTAAAAGGGTAGTCACAGCATGTACTATAATGCAGGGTACCTCACTCATACAAAGTGGAAGACAATGTACAACAATAGCATTTATTACTCTCATCAATCCATGGTTATGTGACACTCTTTTCTTTCTATAAAGGAAACAAATTGACAACTTTCTATCTTTAAACTTCTTAAACTTGGTGCTCAATTAAACAACTTAACATAAATATTGGTCTAGGCAAGTATATGGATATCTGTAAAGTAAAATGACTTTTGTCTATAACTAGAGGAAGTAAGGTCTCATCTTAGAAGTAAACAATCACTGAAAAATGATTACATAAATCCTATAAACAATTTTCACCATACCAAAGGCACACTCTATCCTAAATAAAATGTAAATTAGCAAACCTTAAAATGCAGAAACAAAAGAACTTCCAAAAATAAAGATAAGCTATAATATGTATACCTTCTCTGAAATTGGTCTTGAACCTGCGAGGGACGTTACGAAGATACCTCATGCGGCCAGTTCCAGTTGTCTTTCTGCGAATAGCCTTCACACTCCAGTTGTCTGTAAATCATTCATTCAGAAGAGCATGTAAAAAAAGAGAGTACAACTCCTATCAGAGGATTGATATTCTGATATAATGTATAATATCAAAAGTGAAAGGATTATAAGTATTACATGTCCTTTTACGGGCGGCAGGGTAAGCACAAGCAGAGCAACGGCTCTTCTGGAGATGGAAGCTCCGTCTTCCACACCTCACACATAGTGTGTGGGTCTTGTTCCTCCTCTTACCGAAGCTTCCTGTTCCCTTACCCTATATAGTAAAATCCACACATTCACTTACAGATCACCTTTTGCAAACTTACAAAAACATATGCACCACTTTTCTATAATCAGAACCATTTTATGATATGTGCAGGTCATTCTTCAATGTTCAGTGTAGTTCTTTTCAATTTTAATTTTCGAACCATTTCGTGATTTGTGATTTGTACCAATTCGCTGAGGAAAACGAAAACGTATACGTTAACAGGAAAAAGGATGAAAGGGTTAGCTTCACTTACCATTACGCTACAGTTGCAGAAACCCTAGCGACCTCCTCCTGAGCTTTCTCAACTGAGAACTGCGGCGATCTAGGCAGTGCTTATAGTTTGGTAGTGAAGGAAGAAGGCTTTTAGGGTTGTGCCTGCAGTGATAATGGGCTTGAATTGGGCCCAAAGTAATTGGACTAAATCAATATAGTTCGGTAGAATTAGCATTCACTGGCCACATTTTGGTCTTGCCTATGAAAAATAGCCTCTTTGTGTGAGATTTTAAATTTCATCTTGCTTAATCATCACTCTGGTTCTTTTTTCGGTATACCTTTACCTCTTTAAACCCACCCCTGCTATAGTTAACCACTTACACCTCAAAGTCAGGAAGTGAGATTTTAGGTTTCATTAGGGTAGATCGAAGATCAATTCAATCTCGATTAAAAAAACGAAAATTTATCACTATTACGAGGTCTTCCATTCTCGATAAAGAATTTATCACAACTATGAACGATACACACCTCATCTATATCCTCTTCACATGTCTAAATTACCTCAATTTTGCTTCCCTCGTCTTGTACTCAACAGAAGTCACTCTCACTTTGGCATGGTATGATTTTGTTTTTAATCATATCCCTCTTGATATGGTCACACATTCATTTGAACATCCCTATCTCTGCTAGCTTCATCTTCTAAATGTGGATGTTCTTGATTAGTTAACACTTTGCCTCATACAACAATGTTGGTCTAGACATCACTCGGTAGAACTTACATTTTAAACTTACACATTCTTACCACACGGTACCCCAAAGACAAGCCACTACTTCATACACCCCTGTTCCAACTACGTATGACATCATTATCAATCTCTCTGACTATTTGAATTATGGACCTATGATACTTGAAACTTCCTCTCCTGGGTATGACAAAGTACAACATACTTTGAAAAAGTTTGTGCACATATTCACAAGCGTCCTTACGCAACCAAGTTAATTAATCATTTAAAATATGTATCCTCCTTTGATTATGCACATCATCATCAATTGAACAATGCATGAAATTTTATAACTTATTAAGAATAAAATGTATAACTAAAGGATGCGATATACTTCTTTTAAGTCGATAAACTTATTTACGTAATAATAAGTACTAAAGAAAACATAATTACCTCCCTCAAGAGAGAAAAGGAAAAAAAAGAAAGAACATACGGAGCACAACTAAGCGCGGGAAAGACAACTGCTGCAAACACCGGCACACTTTTATGAAGTTGTGCGAGAAACAGAAGAAAGAAGAAAACCCTAGTCCTTTGAACTTCAATTTTGTTTTCAGAGATGGAAGAGAGAAGGGAATTTCCGGCATTTCCGTACGAACCCTATTCCATTCAGCTTGATTTCATGAACGCCCTTTACCAATCCCTCAATAAAGGCGGCGTTGCCATGCTCGAAAGCCCCACTGGTATATATCTTCACCACTTTCTTATACAAATGTAAAAAATTATGGTTTTATATAACTCACATTGATGCTAATTTAGAATCCTATTCAGAGTAGTTACTGTTTAAGTATTATATATAGAGGTTGTTTAGTTAACTTTTTCCATTCCACACATAGAAAGGGCCTATTGTAGCATGAGTATAGAGGGTACATAGTCGACCACATCTAGTTTGGGATTAAAGTTTATTAGTTGTTTTTGTATGGTTTGGGTTAAAATCAGTGGAAGACTTCCACTCTGCCTCTCTTAAATTCACTCAATTGGGTTTTTTGAACCGTTATTCAGGGACTGGTAAAACGCTTAGTATAATTTGCAGTGCTCTTCAATGGCTCGTTGATAAAAAGCAACATCAGAAAACCCAGATGGATTCTTCTTCGAATTTAAGTGGGAAACAGGAAGATCAGTTGGGGGTTGATGATGAACCAGATTGGATGAGGGACTTTGTCATTAATAAAGATACCAAATCCCCTGAGAAGAAGACGAAGGAAAAGAAGCAAATGGGGTTCAACAAAAAAATTGATAGGAAAGGAAAAAGGGACAATGCAAGAGATTTAATTACTAATGGGGGTGGGAAGGATGAAGATACTGACACTGAAAAGGTAAAGAATTTACTGACAAAACATGAGGTTGAGGGAATGGATGAAGAGGAGTTTTTGGTTGAAGAGTATGAGAGTGAAGATGAAAATGGAGGGCGTGTGAAAAGGAAGGGTGGTGCGGTGCCGGTTAATTCCTCGAGTGAGGAAGAAAAAGATGAAGATAACATGGAAGATGAAGAGGATGAGGCTAGACCCAAGATTTACTTCTGTAGCCGAACACATTCACAACTTTCACAGTTTGTAAAAGAGTTAAGGAAGACTAAATTTGTGGATGAAGTAAAGGTTGTATGCTTAGGATCTAGGAAGAATTTCTGCATTAATAAAGGTACTCAAGATAGACTCGAGCTTGTTCTTTTGTAAGTAAAAAATTGCAATCTTGTTGAAATTTTTCAGAGAACATTTCTAATGCTAATATCTTGGGATCCGTTGGTTTCCATTTCAGATGTGTTGAAGTTAGGCAGCTCCACTCAGATAAATGAGAAATGTTTGGAACTTCAAAAAAGTAAGAAGAAGGAAATTTCTAAAATATCAAAGACAAAGGTATGCCTAGCTGGACTCTCAACCAGTTTCTATTGGCATATGCAAGTATTCTAGTTAACATATAGATGGTAAAAGAACCATTACCTGACTAAGTGTATAAATGTGTTGATAGGTAGCTGTTGTATACTAAGCAAGACATCTTACACGTCATCTCTGGCATAACCTGAATTAGAGATCTATTCTGCTAGTATCAAAATGTAATTCCTCTCATACTTTTCCCATTTTAGTAGATTATAACATGAAGTTAGAAACCTTTTTTAAAAAATGACTTAATTTTACTCTGCAATTGGATGTTCACTGGGAATTACGATGCCAATGCTGCTCAGAAACACGTTCTAATAGAATCAGCGTGATGTAATCCTTATATGAATATGTGACTTATTATTTTATGGAAGTCATAGACTATGTATTTGTTTAGATTGAGCTTATGATAAATAGTTTTATGCTCCAAATTGGAACCTCTTAACTTCATTTACTAACTTATATGCAGAACATCAGAGCTTGTGGCAGAGCGGGAAGGTCCAAGACTTCCTCAGGATGCCCAATGCTTAGGAATCACAAAAGAGGAAAAGAATTCCGAAGTGAGGTTTCTCAACAAGGGCCCTTGGATATTGAGGATCTTGTTCAGATTGGAAATGACTTAAAAACTTGCCCTTACTATGGCTCAAGAAGCATGGTCCACACAGCAGATCTTGTGGTTCTTCCTTATCAATCGCTTCTTTCAAAATCATCGCGTGAATCACTTGGTTTAAGTTTAAAAGATAGTGTTCTTGTCATAGATGAAGCTCATAATTTAGCTGATTCTCTCGTCAGCATGTACAACGCAAAAATTACACTGTCACAGGTAAAGAAAATTTTCTAATCATTGCCATCAGACACGCACAACCATCCATCTGGCACTACCCAGCACTTTAATATTCTTTTCTTTGTGTTTTACTTCCTAGTATTTCACATTGAAGAAACATCCAATTAATGGATCTGCTTCATTTTCAGTTGGAACTTGTGCATTCGCACTTGGAGAGTTACTTCATACACTTTCGCAATCTGTTAGGGCCAGGCAACCGAAGATATATTCAAATAATGATGGTCCTTACTCGGGCTTTTCTACAAGTTTTGCATAATGAGAATTGTCAAAGCACCTTTGACCCCCTTTGTAATGCTGAGGGAAGTGAAAGTGGCTTTGAGTCATCCACGGCGATAAATGAGTTTCTATTTGCCCTCAATATTGACAACATAAATCTGTATAAGCTCTTGTTGTATATAAAAGAAAGCAATATTATGCACAAGGTATATAATTTCTGACTCTTTACTAGTTGTTCATCTATCTCTATCCCTCTTTAATATCGTTTAGTTTTGAAGACCTTTGAGCTCTCAGGTATGTGGATATGGACATAAATTAGCACTCTCAGTAGAAGTTTCAGGATTGAAAAATGACAATCAAAGCAGTCATGATGAAAGTGCATTATCTGGTTTCCAAGCATTAGTTAACATGTTATTGTCACTGACAAATAAAGATGGTGATGGAAGAATAATAATATCAATGCCAAGGCCAAGGCCAAAATGCTCAATGCAACAAGGAGGGTATTTGAAATATGTCATGCTCACAGGAGAAAAGATATTTTCTGAGGTTTGCTAGAAACTTCATCTTTTTACATTCCAAAGTTCCCTTGCAAAGGCGTTTATGGAAAACCATTTGGTTCTGCACTACTACTTGCAGATCTTGAATCAAGCTCATGCTGTCATATTGGCTGGTGGGACTTTGCAACCTATAGAGGAAACAAAAGAGCGCCTGTTTCCTTGGTTACCACCGGATCAGTTGCATTTCTTTTCCTGTGGTCATATCATCCCATCTGCAAACATTCTACCAATTGTTGTTCCTCAGGGGCCTTCTGGCCGCTCCTTTGATTTTAGTTACAGCGCCAGAAGCTCATCAGTCATGGTATGCATAGTCTTCCATCATATATGCCTGTTTTAAGTAAAGAATTCCACAAGTGAATTCTCCTATTGTCTGTGAATGTGCTACATGAATACTGCATTCATTTATGTTTTCCCAGCAAATTCCAGATTTCCAGTTTCACTTAATTAGAAGTTGTTGCTTTGACATTCAGTTAGAATATTACCCTAAAGTACACTACTGAATCTGACATACTCATGAACCTATATTTGCAGATACAAGAACTAGGGCTTTTGGTCTCCAATTTGGTAAACGTAGTTCCTGAAGGCGTGGTTCTTTTCTTCTCATCATTTGACTACGAAGGCCAGGTCTATGATGCATGGAAGGAGTCGGGCATCATTGGAAGAATTATGAAAAAGAAGCGCATATTTAGAGAACCTAGAAGAAGTACAGATGTGGAAACTGTTTTGAAGGAATACAAGGAAACAATTGATGAACTGTCCCATAGAAGTTCTAAGCGGGATCCCGAATCAAGAAATGGTGCAATTCTCCTTGCTATTGTGGGTGGGAAAGTATCAGAAGGTATCAACTTCAGCGATGGAATGGGTCGATGCATAGTCATGGTTGGATTGCCCTATCCTAGTCCTGCCAACATCGAGTTGATGGAGAGGATTAAACATATTGAAGGATTTGATACTTCTAGTGGTAAGAACACCAAATTTCAGGCTGAAAGGAGCTGGTATAATGGAGATGCTCAAGCTGGGCTTGACATCCTAAAAAGCTGCAGGCATAGAGGGAAGCAGTATTATGAGAATCTTTGCATGAAAGCTGTGAATCAATCAATTGGTGAGTGCTGTATCCAACTTGTCTTCGGATAAACATTTATGCATGGACTAGAACCAAAAAAAATTATGAAAAGGTTCTCTTTCAACTATTTCCCCCCCTGTTAACTAAGATCTCAGAGACTCCTTTACTCCTAGAAACCCTCCAGCTAGCTGCAATATAGATATCTTGATCCTTAAATATAACTTAATCTTTGATATAATGAACAACCACTGTCAATAGTCCTTTAGCTTATTCATATGCTTTATGTGGATTTTCATATTCCAGTGCTTTTCAATCATCTGCTGTAGGTAGAGCAATTCGGCATATTAACGACTATGCTGCCATCCTATTAGTTGATAAACGCTATACATATGATCCTTCTGAAAGAAGCTCCTCACACTCAACCAACAAGCTCCCCCAGTGGATTAAAGGTCGTCTTGTTTCTGGAACAAAGAATTATGGAGAACTCCAGAGGCTGCTGCATCAATTCTTCAAGCTCCACAAAGGCAAAGAGGACAACCAGTAAGAGGTCGTGGCCAAATCTGCAGACCTCATGAAGAATGTATTGAGGCATTGGTTGTTTATGTTAATAGGTTGTGGGTTTAAACAGGGATGAACCTTTTGTATCAACTAAAATTGATGCACTAATTTTGGGATGTACAGCAATGATAAATTATATATTGAATTAATCTGCCAAATCATTTTCATGATTGTTATATATGTTTAACTGAATTCCCGTGTGCACTGATCAAAATTGGTCTGCACTTTGCTTATTGTTGTTGTATGATATCCGCAGCTTTACTGCCAAACTCGTGAACCTTCTAATTATCAGTGTAACAAAAGATACAGAGTAAAATTATTGCAATTTTATGATTCAGCTGTAGTCATGACTTACAAAACTGCTGTAGTTTTCCTCAAACAGATTACAGAGAAGAAGAGGTTTCCTTCACCCACTTCATTAACCACTAGGTCTCAGTCCTCAGGTCAAAAATTCCAGCGGAAGCAAAAAATATCAGGGGAGTTCTTTCTATTTGTACAAGTCTTGGTAGACACATTAACATACATCATACATGTGCTAGTTAGTGGGAGGTAGTAGGTACTTTGTGGAATTAGTCGAGATGCATACAAGTTGATACGGACGCCACAATTATTAAAAAAAAGGAGGTTTCCTTCAGCAGAGGTATTAAGACGAGGCTCATCTCATTTCCGTCAGTTTTGGCCTCTTATCCTATTCAACCAACATTATACCAATCTTTTTATAGATAGGGTCCCAAAAGACAGCTCTTTAATTTAAAAAAAAGCACTTGATACAATTGATACAGACAGTACTTATTACTCGATTAAAGGGAAATTATGGCCTTATTTCATGTATTACTTGGGGCCCAGTTGTCTCAAACTGTACTGAATGTAATTTAGGTATGCTTAATTATAGGTAATAATCACTTTAAGCATCCTCCAACTCACCGATCAACTTTCCCTTTTTCTTTATAATGAATGCTGCAACACTTTCAGCAGCATTATAGTCAAAAGAATATCACGCAAATAGAAAAGATATATTAGGATGAGGCCGCTCCTCGGAGACAAAGGGTCCGAATTCCTAGTAAATCGAAAAAATATCAGGTGATTTCTTCTAATTTAATTACCTAAACCTTGGTAGATAGAGTAATCCGAAATCTTGTTGGTGAGAGGTAGCATGTACTCGGAGTACATAAGTCGAAGCACACAAGTTGGCCAAAATACCATAGCATGTACTTAGAGTACACTAGTCGAAGTGCACACAAGTTGGCCAAAATATCAAAAGGGAAAGATATATTGGGGAACACAATTAAAGCAAGGAAGTCGAGAGAAAAAAAAAGAAGAGAATGCCCTTGTCCCCATCACTTTCATCAGTACTGTTGAAAACTATTTCGACATCTAAAATTTAAGGAGGGAAACAAGTTGCATTATCTCTTGATAAGAAGATAGAGAAAGATAAAAGCCACATGGGGATGTTGTACAGAAAGCCACAAATGCTCCTTAAGAAAACCTTTCAAAAGACCAAGAACCTCTTCTTCAAAACACTACATAATCTCAATTCATTACTCTTTAAAAGTCACCACAAGTTACCTAAAGTTTGTCACTTCAATCCCTTCTTCTCTCGTAGCAACCGAATTCCTAACAGCATTATTCAGGAATTGGATGATTTCTACAGAGACTTTCCTCAACAATGGGAATGTAGTAACCAAAACGAAGTTCCACAGAGAAAGAGCATTCGCGAAGAATCAGTAAACAACACAATGAAAGAACAGAGAGAAAAAATGGAAGATGCATTCCTTCGAAACACAAGTAAAGGTGAGGTATTAGTACAGAAGATGAAGGAACTAGAGATGATGGATGAGGAAGATTTGGATCAAATGATGGACATAAAAGAAGTTCTCTACTATTACTCTTACCTAAAATGTCCAGTTTACCTTGACATTGTTGACAGGTATTTCATGGACATGTATAATGAGTTATCACTTCCACAGACATTCATCAATGTCAACAGTTAAATGTGACGTCTTGGTCCTATTAAGCTCTAGAAACTACAGAGAAAATGTCTTTGCTTACTAATGAAAGTTTTCGAGCTTAGCTAACTTCTTTATGTCTGTTAATTGCCATGCCATGGACTTCTATATTGAAAATTTTCAGAAAACCTTATTAGATCTGAGTTAATCATGCAACTAGTAGTTATTATCTCAGAAAATTGGAATCAAGAAGAAAAGTGACTTTCTGAGTTGGCAACTATTAATTGAATGACCATATGAGGAATCAACCTTATTCGATCTGTATTTCTTGAGCAGGTTTCTTTACAATGTCAAGTAAGTTATTTTGGCTGTAATTTGTTTCAAGAACTGTCAATACAGCAGAGCGATTAATGATCTTTACCATCTGCAAACCTAAAGAGAAATTGCAACACATTTCTGTCCTTTAAGCTGCTAAATAAACGTCTAAGAGCATTTAAATTTCATAAAAAGAAAGAAAATAAGGCCCATGGCGGACGTATGTCTAATTGAAGAGATCAAGAAGGCTATCTCAACACCTATAATGGCTGAAGCCTGACTTGAGCATTTTGTTGAACCTTTGGAGTATACTACATAAATGAAAGCTACATTTCACAGAAAGTGACACAAAATATTATAATCTGGGATGTTAAACCATGTCCACAGGAAGTGCAGTTGATAAGAAAAGACTGATATTACATTTCAGTTTGAGGTATAACCATACAATTGCTATAATGAATAATATAAAATGAGACAACACAACTCAATGACTACTTACTCCTGTATTAGAATGCATTTTCAGTTTGAATATTCGCGTGAACTGTATTGTTGTTGTTGATGAAAAGGCACCTTAAGGCAGTTTCATAGGCAGTGAATATAGCCCCATTCACTACAAATGCTCTGGCAACTGCAGTTCCCAAACCTCGCCAGAGCACGTTGTATCCCTCGTGTTTCACACTTCTCCTGAAGCAATCAACAATGCCAGTATATCTCAATGGTGTAGATTGTGACTGAGCTTGGAATCGAGTTTTAATAACATCCAGCGGATAGCAGCATATCCAGCTAGCTACTCCTGCAAGACCACCTGCTATAAGCATTGTTCTAAAGCTCTCTTGACCATTCTTACGACACCCTGGATGAAGTTGCTCTCTTACATACTCGTATGTCCAGAAATATAAGCCGTGAGCTGGTGCATCTCTGAGAACTGTAATTGTTAATCCGCGATAAATTCCCCTCCATCCTTCTTGTCTGAATATGTTTCTTGCCACATCAGTTGGACCCTTACAACTAGTCATTTGATTTTTGTTATCCAGGATGTTTCTCTGTTGCAACTGCAGTCGAATTTTCACAAGTTCGACAGGAGTGAGCATTAGGCTTTGTAATGCTCCTGTTCCAAATCCACCTAAGGCCACTCCTTTGTAGGAGGGTGGATCACTGGCTGGCACATTCCTGTCAAATGCCCGCGATAGCATTGCATAAATCTGAAATACCATGGCATTCTGCAATAGCAAAGAAACTATATTACATATTGTAGAAATTAATTAAGTTCAGGGATTATTAGACTCTATATCGATTAGTCTTACAAACAAGAACAACAATGAATGACATGTCTCAAGTTGAAGATTTGCTCCGGTTCATATGTAGCAAACTTGTACCAAACTGTAGCAGCTAATTAGCTAAAGTTGCAAAAAAATAAAATATCAAATTATGCGTGAAATGCAATTTAAGCCTATAGTGTATGTTCTCATGAGAAGTGAATAATACTCCAGTTGACAGCCCATCTTCACTTATATATTATATTTTACCTTATATACGATGTTTGTTTCGATTATAACTTTAATTTTGGTGCAATCAAATGTTACCTATTTCTCTCCTCATCTTGCTCTTATTTTTTGTTTAGTAGTCCTATTTTACCTTCTTTTCTTTTTGGCAATTAAACTTATTTTATTACCAAAAGTGTTAACATTCAGTACAAATCTGTATTGGTGTGGCAACCAAACAATGAACACAACTAACAATCATTTCTCCAAAGACTACATATCTACGAAAAAGTCTAGGTATAGTGAAATAGTCCTACTGGTTTGTTTGTAAGCTTATGCTTCGAAGATCCTCTGTGGAAAATCTCTTGCACTATTCTTTTGGTTACCATGTGTGGTTTGCAGGACTTAGCCTGGAAGACCCGATTATTCCTTTCCATCCAGATGTAGTAAACTGCAGCTGCAATGCTCATTCAAAAGATAAGAGGTTACTGCTCCCTTTCCTCGTGAATTTTTGTTGGCCACTCATGCTCCTTTTGTCAAGTGCTAGCTGGTCTCTAGTTATTCCTTGCCAACATAACAGATGTGTCCATATGCTTTTAGAGTAATCACAAGTAAATAGAAAGATGTTCACTTGACTCAATACCCCACTACATAAGACACACTGTTGGTTATCTGTGACACCCCAGTTCATTAACCTATCCTTGCTATGTAAGCATGTTCAGTATAGCTAATCTTGTTATGAATATCCATTTAGCTGCTCCCGGTTGTTGATAGAGTATTGTTGAATATTTGTAGGTCTGTTTCTTGAATCCATAGAGCTTGTAGGTCCTATTTTACCTTTTATCCTACTCTTTCTAACTTTACTCCGTATCTTTTTTTTTTTTTTGTAATATAATTAGTTTATCCTTCATATTGTTGGTGCATGACATTATGAAACGACAAGAAACAATATAATCTATACATACATTATATATATCCAAACAATACAATACGATACACTATTAACACTACGTAACAACAATCTAAACAGAATGGGTGATGTGGTGAAAATGGTTTATAATAAAATAAAGTTTCAGTGCTCATACCATTTGAGAATGTCTATCCTTTTCCTTCTAGAATAACTAATTACTAGTTAATTCCCTTATTTTGTTCCACAAACGGATATGAATCACCAATGAATGAAGATTTGATGACTAAGACTCCATCACAAATGAAAGTCAACAAACAATTAGTACTATAAAACATTAACAAATTGTAATAGGAAACAAGTGATTATATTTATTTATTTATGTAGGAGACTCGTGGTCTCTAAATTCTAATAGTTATTACTTTTATTATTATTATTATTATTATTGTTAAGCAAGCTTAATTTGGTATTAGTTCCGTGAACGTAAAAAATTCCATTTGAGGACCCCAAAGTCTCTATCTCTGTTTTTTTGGTAGGCATACAAAATATAACCATGACGTGTTATTGGACCTCTTCACTCATCTCCACGTAATACCCATCTCAATCCTTTACGATGTTTGCCTTTTGTGACTGTGACACAATTTTTTGCAAGAAAATTATTTTTGACTCCTCATCTTCGGCGAGAAACAGAGCAGGTGATACGCAACCAAGCTAGAATTTCAATTTTATGGATTCTGAACTATTCAAGTGATAATACATATTTAATAAATTTATTATACATGATTTGAATATAATCTACTAAGTTTGACCGAACCCACCTCTGATGACAGGCCTAACTAAGAAAAACTCCGATTAACATATATGAATAAACATCCATATATGTGTGGATTTTAAATTTATGAATTCCTACCACCAATCCAATTTAATATACAAAAAATAACTATACACAATTAGTGAAGCACATGAACACGTAATTACTGCGGAGTAAAAGCAAAGAATGACCTGAAATGTGACGGAAGCGAGAGGAGCAGCCATGCCTCTGTAGAGAGCCAGGGGACCTTCAGTGGCGGCAACATGGCGGAGAATGTTGAAAGCAGAGCCAGGCGTACAACTCTGTTGACGGACTCTAATGGTATCAAGAGGATAACCAGATACGATACCTGCAATTCCTCCGAATCCGCCAGCCACAAATTCTTTTCCCCAACTACTTGCTAGAAACTCTGGCCAGAAATCCATATATTTATTTTATAATAATTCCCCCAATAAAAAATCTTCAATTTTATAACTGTTTCTTCTCTCTGAAACTGAATTAGATTATCCAGTTGTAATTTCGCCTAACTCTTATCTAACACTTGCTAAAATGTGACGTGATTAAATTTTTCTCCTTTTTTTTGTATTTTCTAAAAGCAGACGATGATGAAGCAATAAATTAAATTTGATATTGGGACTCGTTTATGATTATAGTCTGCATCTTTTTGTTTGCTTCTTATAGAGGAGCAAGTGTGCACTGCAGTGCCATAAATTTTGTTTTTTATTTGGTATTCCGTTACTTCAATAATTATATCGAAATTCAACTAATTCAAATTTTGGATTTGCTTCTGGTTAAGTTCAGTATTCATAGTGATATTTGATTAATTCAAATTTTTGTTGTGCCAAAGGTTCCTATTTGCAATAAATTTTAAAGTGATAAAAAATAAATTATAATCACAAATAAAATATAAAAAAAAAACATGATTTTATTGATCAAGATTGTGAATACATATCAATTGATCCTTGATTCCATTTCTCAAACTAGGATGATTTGAATTTTATCTCTTTATGAATATTCTATGAATTTGTAGAATATTCGAGTGAATTTAGTACATTTATATAGACATAAACTAGGATTTAGAGTTGAGTATTATCCAAAAATCCTAACTAGAATCGAATACACATTGTAATTTTGAATATGTCTTGCTTAGTCCCACAAAATTTTAATGTCTACAACCCCATTTGAGGAAAAAATTCTCTACCAAAAATTTTTCTATATCCAAATTTAAATTCAAGATATCTAATTAAGAAAAGAACGACCTTATCCACCACATCCTAAAATATGAAAATCTGCAACTGATTTTTTTTTTTTCTGTCCACCGAGGAAACGACCAACAAATTGTTCGTTGTGCACAGCCCCACATATGATGCTAATTGCTACGTGAACCTGTAAATTTTCAGTAGTCATAATCGGGTCTAGTGGAGCTGCATAGATATTCGGACCAACCATTACAATGGACGAATTAATTTTGCAACTACTAGTAATAAAATTTTAATACTTGTGGGTTATAGAGACTTTTTAAAATTTGGATGGATCTTTTACTTGGGTGGATCTTTACTTGGATGGGTTATTTTAATTCAATTTTGTTCAGAATTTTGATTTTTTTTAATAAAAAATAATAATAAATGGCTGAATTATAATTGGTCACGTGTAAAAAATGGTTTTGCAAAACCACTGTTAAAAAATAATGGCATGAGTGAGTCTTTTCTTAAACGGTAATGACATAGATGAGCCAAACTTTTAACGGATGACATAAATAAGCCTTTTCTGAAAGTTCGATGACATATTTGATCCTTTTCCCTTTTAAAAATTATGGATATCCCAATTATGTAGAAAACGATATTAATATAATAAATACTCAAAGAACATAGATTAAATTTTAAGATATAAATAAACCATTTTCACTTCTTTTTTTCAGAATAATTTTCAGAAACACCAAAAATATATTTTTATAATTATCATTTCAAATTACACATTAAAATTCTAAAACAATTCAATTTGCATAAATATCCAAATATAACTCTAATTTTCAAATAACATTTTCAACTTGAAAATATATACCATTACTTTATTTCCAAATTTACATACTTCCTTTGTCTCTAATTACTTGTTCATTTTTGAATTGACACACCTATTATGAAAACAATGATTGACTTAGTGAGTTTATTATTTTACCCCTATTAATTATTAAGTGGATGAATTAAAAATTTAAAATTTTCAAGAAGTTTTAACTTTTTCAAAATTAATTAATTGAGAATATAATAGGTAAAATAAATTTGTTCTTTTTTTATTTGTCAAAATGAACAAGTAAAAAGAGACAAATAAAAAAGGAAATTGAACAAGTATGCACAGAAGAAGAACTATTTTTAATGTCTTAGGAAAAAAATAGACTTGGTACTCTATTTTTAGAATTATGATTTCATTGTTCACACGTTGTTTGACTAAAAGTCTTACCTGCAAATTATACTATTCCCTCCGTCCTATTTTATTTGAGGTAATTTGATTCGGTACGAAGTTTAAGAAAGAAATGAAGACTTTTAAAACTTGTGGTCTAAAATGAATGATAGAAATTTGTGTGGCTATAAATCATTTTATTACGGGTAAAATAGATATTTAATAGTCAAATTGTTACTTAATATAGAAATGTGTCATTCTTTTTGGGACTGACTAAAAAGGAAAGTAAGTCACATAAATTGAATCAGATGGAATAGTATATTATGGTCGTCCCAAAAGAATTTCTGGTTTTATGTAAACTTCAGATATATGATAAAGCTGATAAGGAACCCAAAATAGTACAATAAGTCTTTACATTTTCTCTAGTTGTTTTTTTTCTTCTTTTTTTTTCCAAATAACCTACCGTTGAATGAATATCGATTATCATTATCAAAGGATGTGATACAGTGGATGAAGTTGTTTTTCTCTTAATTGAAGGTCTCAAATTCAAGCTTTTTGGGTATGGAAAAATTATTGGTAGGGAGTGCTTCCCCTGAAATGGAGCTCCTTGGTGGGAGCGCTTCCTCGGAAATGGATCTCCACATGACGCGAATCCAAAATAGTTGGACTCTAATACGAGTACCGGTACTTTTAAATTGATGGACCCTTCATGACTAATTAATTAAGTAGTTGAAACTTGAATTTGATTAATTTGTCCGTCCTTTTCTGAGTTCTCTCTACTATTTTTCTTTCTCTATATATAGGTACTTGATGTGCATTTTAAGACTATTGAATATTGATCTTATACCAAGGATTTGATTTGGGCCTCAAGGCGACCTCAGGTTGGGCTCCAGGCTAGGCTTAAGAACCCAAATTTATCATGCAAATATGGCTTGATTGGCTATGTTCAAAATTCCAATTATATGACAAGATTTTTTTTTAATGAACAACTTTTTTTATTCAATAAATATTTAATTATATTATCCACATTTTACACATGTTGAAGTCCTATTTATTTCACAAAAAAGTCTAGAAAAGTATATTCTTCTTTTTAAAAAATGTATGTGATTTTGGAACGTTGCAATATTTTTTCATATTTCTTAAATTTTGTGTCCATTCAAATTACATCATATGAATTGAAACTGAGAGAGTAATGGACAAACATGCATGAATCAATCAGAATCCAATAATAGGAGTATTCTAGTTTGGACTAAAATAT
This sequence comes from Solanum stenotomum, assembly GCF_019186545.1. Classification (NCBI taxonomy): domain Eukaryota; kingdom Viridiplantae; phylum Streptophyta; class Magnoliopsida; order Solanales; family Solanaceae; genus Solanum; species Solanum stenotomum. The sequence continues at coordinate 9,825,702 of NC_064289.1, read as the reverse complement.
TCTTTATTAATTCCTGTATCTATTTACGTGCCTCTTAATTTTAGAATAATGAATAATAAGATCAAAGTTGGAAAAAATCAATCTCTCTTGATTTTTAGAATTGACAAGCAAGTATTTACGAATAACTATATTTAGGATACAACAACTAAAAAGGAACGGAACGAATAATGAAGTACAACTCTCATCTTGTTCAAAAGATTGTCTATTGAACAAGTAACGTAAATTTCTTTTTTGGTCTAATTTCATGTGCTCACAATATATGAATATATATGCTTGAGCAGTAAGGCAAAGGCAGGAATTTGATCTCGCTTTCTTGTGAAATATTCTTGGCTAATTAGAATATTATACCCAACCCCGACCTACATAAATAAATAGTTTTTGCGTGTGTATTATAAGTTAGGCTTTAAATTATTTTTTTCAGTCTCTGCATTAGAATTTCAATTAAATTCAGATCGCATATTGCACGGTCTATTTGGAGGTGATGCTTCTAACATGACTTTCTCCATATCCAGAGCTCGAATCTGAAACCTTTCCACAACTCTTATAAGCTTTAAGTAAATTGCAAGTGCAATTAAGCCCTCTTTGCTTTGCTTACCAAAAAGAAAAAAATGTTAGGCCTTCTAATATATGTCGATATCTCCAAAGTAACCGCCCTATGTTTTTTATGATAAATGAAAAACCACTTTGCTAGCCTAGATCTTTGTTTTTCTCGATATAACTTTTTGGCAGGTATACATATTAGTTCAATTACACTTTTATCAAGACTTGCATGTGTATTTGTTTGTATTAAACCCAATCAAAACCTCTGCTCCTAATCAAAGTGGCATTTAATTTCATAACAACTACTCATTTCTTTCTCTGAGTTTCAATTTTCTAGTATTCCAAAACCAAGAAAGAAGCTGCATGATTCAATGGTATGTATGTCACTCTTATATAATTCTTCTCCTTATTCTTCTTCTGCTTCAACATTAGCATGAGGGTTTTCCATTTTCGTTTGTTTTGGTGTTCACTTTTTTGTAAGGAACGTGTAAGAAAAATTATTGTAGAGTCACCCTTTTGATGGAGTCAAGATTTTGATCATGAAAATTCAAAATGTAAACAAGTACTATACACAAAAGGAATTTAGATGAACCTCTTGTATGCGCCCTTACCTTCAATTTTAATTTACATGAGGTAGATTGAATAAAGATAGAGTTTAAGAAAAAGAAAGAAGGAGAAGATTTGAAATCTATGTTTTATAAATTAAATATGGCATAACGTATGTGTATGATTAAAAAGTTTTTGGAATTATTTGTGTTTTTGAACATATCTTAGTAACATATTTGTCTAGCTAAGAAATCTTTGTCATTAAAGTAAATATGAAAAATTTAAAGTTAAATTGTTAAAAAATTAGACATTTTATCATTCGTTTTGTAATGATAGGAATACTCCTACTTAACTAATAATTATAGATAAATGGGATTTAACAACTTTTGAAAATGCAGATTACGCGCTATAACAAGTTAATTACCCCTAATATACACTTATAATGTAAAAAATATTTTTATATGCATCAATGTCTATACATAAATTGAATCTTATTAGTTTTTCAAGCTCTAATAAATTTTATATATATGCTTTTTTGTAACTAAAAAAATGTTGTAATTAACTGCAGCTTATCGTGACAATGATGTTTGGATCCGTAGCAAGAACGACAAGGGCATTTATGATCCAACCGGTTTCGACCTTGACAACATTGTTGTACTACAGCGATCGCCTCCCTCGTAACCTCAATTTGGACCGGCTGGTTCGTAATGACTTGGTTGATAGTGGAAACTACTTGTTTCGTTTTCTTATTCACTTTTTGAGATGTTTTTGGTAGTTTCATTTTCACTTAATTAACTGACGGGGAGTGTTAGAGCAATAATCAAGTTGTCTTCATGAGCGGTAAAAGTTGTAATTAATGATTGTATTAGGAATGCTTTGTACATTGAACTACCTTTTTTTTATTTAGTTAACTGATTTCAAATCTCTTTTAACTTTTTCCGATTTGTATATCTTTTACTCATCTTTTTTTATATATTCAGTTCTGGTGTAGAATTAAAATCCTATCAACTCTGCATATTCTCTTTGGATGGGAAATTCCCTTATTTAGGACTCTTCTATGGTCCTTCATAATTCAAAGGCCGGACTCAGGCTCATATTTTTTAATTTTTACGTAATTAGTAAGTAAGAAAGAGCAAAATTAATTCCTTCGATAAATTCGAAGTAACAAGGATACAATTCAAACTTAACATATTGGTAGATGGACTGTGACATGGTTCTTTGTTGAAACTTACGTGGACAACAACTTAACATATTCAAGTAAGGTCAAGAGAGAATGATGTATACACAATCTTATACCTATCTTAGGAGAGTTAGTGTCGGCTCTAAAGAGTTGAAAAAAAAGGCAAGTCTTAAGCCCCATATTTGAGGGGTCTTATTTTATTTTATTTTTAGCAATAATTGGTATTTGTTCATAGGTTATTTTAAAAATAATATATTGAATACCGTTTTAAAAAGAAGTTAACTTTTCGTAGAAAAAATGACATATCTGGAATACTATTTGTCAAGAAAGATTAAATAAATTGGTTATATTATCAATGAATAAGAACTATTAGAAGAAACCGATTATAATAAAGTTATTAACAACTTTACTTTATATCTCAAAGAGCTAGAAGAATATATTACCTTTTCAATTTGTTTGACCTGTTTTAACTTGACATGAAGTTTAAGAAAATAAATAAAACATTTGAATTATGTGATTTTTAATTAAATATACAATGTATCAAAATATCTTTTAATCTTGTAATCTTATACATATCATGTGGAAAGTTGAAATTAAAAAAAAAACTAAAAGAAAATAAAAGTCATTTCTTTTTTTACTGGACTAAAGTTTTTGCTTTGATATATAACATGCATGTTAGAAATATATACACATATTTATAAATTATAAGCTATAAAAGAGTATTATAAGAGTCTGTTTGGATTGGCTTAAAAAAAGTAACTTTTTAAAGTGCTGAAACTTATTTTTAAAATAAGTAGTTATGTGTTTGGATAAAAGTGTTGCAGTTGAAAAAAAAGTTATTGATGTGTTTGGCAAATAAGTGCTGGTAAACACTTTTTTTTTTATCAAAATGTCTGAAATACCCTTAAAGTTGTTAACATGAAAAAAAGTTGATTAATTTAAGGTTTTTATACTTAAAAAAATTAAAACAAAATTAATTTATATTTTACATCCATAAGTAATAATATTTTCCTATCATTCACATATTTCTTTATCATCGCAAATTATTTATAGGAGGAATTTAAATTTATTATTTAAGTTAATTTTATATGCGCAACTTATTGTAGATTTTAAAAATATATAATTTGAATAGATCAAAGGAAAGATTTAAGATTTATTTTAGTTACATTCATTAGTAATAATAATTGTCTATCATTCACATATTTCTTTATCATCACAAATTATTTGTAAGAGGAATATAAATTTATTATTCAAGTTAATTTTATATGTGCAACTTATTTTAGATTTTAAAAATATATAATTTGAATAGATCACTTGAAAGATTTAAGAATTATTTTAATTTCATTCATAAGTAATAATAATTGTCTATCATTCACATACTTCTTTATGACCACAAATTATTTATAAGAGGAGTATAAATTCATATTTCAAAAATAAGTTGTTTGATTCAAATACAAATATCAAAATGACAAAGAACACTTCACTAATATAAAAGTGGAAATACTAAAATAATACAAACATCAAACGTTACCAATTTCATTAGCAATCATGTCATGAAGCCCCATCCAATAAGTATCACTTAGTTTTTCCATATTTTTTTTCTATATTGTTAGTGCTTGAACTTGTGCCAAATTCAGAGTCAACCGATAGAATATATCTCTCATCCACATTGCATTTTTGTTTAATATAATTGTGGATGGCCATAGTAGCAAGTACGATGCCCCTTTGAGTGTCAATGTTATAATAAGGCATATCTCGCAAAATAGACCACCTTGCTTTCCAAACACCAAATGTGCGCTCTACTATATTTCTACATGAAGAATGCATATAATTAAATTTTTCAATGTGTCCTCTTGGCTCACACAATTGTCTTGTTGCACCACGACGAAAGTCAGGAAGATGATATCTCACATTGTCTCCTTTGTATGGAGCCATATATCCCTTCATATGTGCATATCCTGCATCCACTAAATAATATTTGTTTCCTAAAGGATGTGGAAAGTTAGGTTCACTTCTACGAAGAGCCTCACCAAATAAACGACTATCATGAGCCGCTCCTTCCCACCCAGTCCATGCAAATGTAAAACACATATTAAAATCCACAACGGCAAGGATATTTTGAGTTGGATAACCTTTACGTCCAATATAAGGTATTTGTTGACTTTGTGGCAATCTAGCTTTGACATGTGTGCCATCAAGTGATCCAATACAATCCTAAAAATATAGACATGTAAGCTAAAGAAATATAACAAGTAATACTAAAAAAATATAGGAGTTAATATCTTAAAAGGTCACTCAACTTTCACAATTTATTTAACAAAATCATTGAACTTTATTTTATATCAATAAAATCACTTAACTTAGACATAAATATCAATAAAATCACTTGGCCTAGCAAAATGGCAACTGCTTCTACTACTGCCTTCTCCTTGTTGTTCTATTTCTTATTGATTCATCATCATATAGCATTTTCATTGGCTTATAACAAGAACGGTGTCAATGGTTCAATACATGATGATTATAACATGATAATATGGAGAATAAGAGCAGTTACTAATCCAACAACAAGAGTGGGTAAAGAGCAAAAGATAGCTATGGAAATGACAACATGATGACTTCTATATCAAATTAGAACTCAAATCAATGAAGTTGACCTTTAAGGTTGTTACTTACCTTAAAGAAAGGCAAATATCGTTCATTACATGGCTTGTGAGCTCCAACACCGTCATTATAATTTAAATGTGGTTTAATAATGTCTCTTGCAAGCTTAGAAACGGCTTTTAAAACACTATGAAAGTGTCTATGAACCGTCTCCCCCGAATGTTCAAAGATATCTTGTATCATTCGGTTTCCTGCTCCATGTGGACAAGTCATTAAGAACATGCCTAACATTTCATGTATAGACATTTCACGTGTGTGCTTAAGTCCATATTTTTCATTTAAATCTTTGGATAGATCAACAAACACCACCTTCTTTAATCGAAAATTTTCATAACAACGAGTTTCATTTCCTTGTAATATCTCTTGAATAAATATATACCCGGAACGCCTTGATGTACGACAAGGTTCTTTGAATAAATATTTTTCATAATACATTAAAATGTATTTATCTGCTCTCCGGCATAGAGCCATCCATTCTTTCTCGTTTTGCTCTCTCCTACTTTGTTCTAGTTCTTCATCTTCTTCATCTAACAAATCACTTAAATGGGGTGATATGGTAAAGTCCAAATCCTCCATTTAACTAAAAATAAAAATATCTCCAATTTAAAAAAATCAAGAGTATAAAAGTTTCATTATTTCAAAGTAATGACACATATTTTACTTACTTACAACATTTTTGAATCCACAATAAATATTTCAATTCTACTACTTTATATCAGTAAAGACATTTATATAAATTCAATCACAACATGCATTTTTATATAAATCCTACACAAATAAACACCTATATATAAATTTACACAACAAACACATATATATAAATTCAACATAACAAACACATATATGTAAATTCAACACAACATATACATTTACATAAATTCAACATAACAAACACCTATATATAAATTCAACACAACAAACGCATATGTATAAATTCAACAAAATGAATACCTATATATAAATTCAACACAACAAATACATTTACATAAATTCAACACAACAAACACATTTATATAAATTAGGACTTAACTTAAAAAAAATTAACCATACAATCATAATGTCTAAACAAAATTAAAGATAATAAATAAAGTCCATGCGTACAAGCATAATGTCAAACATAAAATAATAAAATTACTTTTTTCATAACAACACATTCTTCACACTTTCTTAAGGTATAACTGATAGTTATACGCCATCCAAGACTTTCGAGCTTCATCCGTAGGCATCTTAAGAAACACTTGTCGAATGTCTTTTTTAAGAAACATGTTCACAAAATAGTTGTACATTTCACCCCTTTCAAAAATACCGGGAATGTTTGCCAAAAAATCCATACACTTATCAATGGTGGGATCATCTACCACATGAAATGTAGCAGTACTTTTGTTAGACATTAACTCTACTAAATAGTGCATATCTTCTTTCATTGATGCAACTGTAGATTTTGTCTTACTTTTTTTCACTTGATTACTAGTTTCAATACCATCAGTTGAATTTGATCTTTTTAATGATGGTTTAGGAAACATAGTAGAATCCATATCTTGTGGATCATCACGTTCATCACCCTTCATTATTAGTATTAATGAAGTGCTCCATATCATCGTTATCAATACCATTTGGTCTTTCTTCGTCAGAATTAATCTACCTCAGTTTCAAAAAATTGGGATGGATTTGAGGCACGTTCTCTTTCCCCCGTAGCAACAATATCAGAAAATAATGCATCATAGCGAAATCATATGAGTGAAAGATCCTTATTCCTAAATTTTCTATATCGAACATCCTCTTGTAACAAAAGATGAAACAACAAATTTAAGTAAGTAAAAATATAACAATAAAAGAAATAAAAAGACTTATAAAACAATGTGAGAAATGTACCTTAATTTTTCGCTTCCACCAAATATCATCTGCCATAATTGTAATTTTGGTGGCATCCCATCCTATACATGTATCTCCTCTCATCAATTGCTTAAAAAGAGTCCACTTGGCTTTCATGTCATCCCAATGATTTTTTATTTGTTATTTTTTATAGCGTCTTCCCTTTTTTCATAGAATGCTTTAATCATATTTTTCCATCCATCTCTAGATAAATGAGTGTTTGGTCTATTTCCTTTCCTAATCTCTAATTCACATAACTCTATAAATTTGAGATGAGCATCATCATCCCACTTAGCATTAGTTTGTGTTTCCGACATGGTGTAACTGATCTGAAGATGAGAATTGATAAGAAAATTGAAAATAACTACTTCCATAATTTTATATAAATGACAAATATATACTGCACACAATCAAATTATATATACATAATCCAAAAAAAAAACACAAAATAGAAAATACACAAAACGAAATCAGCTACAGAAGACGCACAAAAAAAATACATAATAAAAAAAAACAAAAATCGAAAGATAATAAAAAAAAACTTCAATATGGACAATTTGAAAATTGTATAAAAGAATTAAGGGCAAAAATGTAATATACTTGGTCAACATAAAAGGGCTTTTAAGAAGCTTTGAGCAGAAGCTGAGATCATCTGGAAACTTCTGAGCGTTTTACCGATTAGAGGCGAATTCAGAATTTAAGTTTTATGTGTTCGACCTTTAAGGTTCTTAGCGTTGGACTTTAAATTGAATATTTGTTGACCTCAGCTTCTGTTGACAGATATGTAATAAACTATGTTGCTCGGATTATCTAAAAATATTTCCGTACGTGTGTCGCATCCTTCAAAAATGCATAGCTTTTGGACGATCCGACACACACCTCGCGAAATTTTTGAAGAGTCTGTACAACATATATAGGTGATAAAATATGTGTCAGATCTGACAAATGGTGTTATGTTAGATACTGCAAATTTGCAATGATTGTTGTATGGTTTTTCAAGATCTTTGTCTTCTGTTTTATACTCAAATATTCAGTCGTGTTGTTTTGTATCAAAGACTAGAAGGTTGAATTCATTCTATTATGCTTATCAACTTTAGTTGGATCGGTATCTGTCTTAATTCGACCCTACCCTTTATTCAAGCATTTTTTTCTTCACCAAATTGCTCGAGGCCTATGTGTTTGCGTATTTGAGTTTCTCCTCTATTTCACTAACAAAATTGAAAACAAGATTCTTTTTTGGTCAAATAAATTCCTCAATGTGTTTACTTTTTTCTATCAATACCTTGCAGGATAAAAGGCGTTTGGCGTCCGTCAGTGATGATGGAACAGTGAAGATATGGGAGTTTGTTTGCCCCTGGCCTGCTGGCCGCATAGATCCATAGTTGATACTGGAAAACAATGCATGTTGTTATAGTAATTTTGAGCATGTTGAAGCCTCAAACTTCTGGAGAACTATCTTCTTTTTTTCTCGAATTCGAGACCTCTGCTAAAGGGTAGAGGCCCCCTATCTATCCGCCACAATCCTTAGTGATATCATTACTACATATTATACCAGCAAAACAAGAGAACAAATCTGCAAATTTTCTCAATAATATTAAAGTTGATACCATCATTTCTGCTGTCAACTTTATTTATCAACTAGTTCTGGGAACGTGCATTGGACGTTTGTCCCCTACTACTGTTGTATAAAATCTGTATAGTGGGTGAAAAGGTCACACTGATTTTCAAACAGAAACAACTCAAACACACTAATTAACTAAAATATATCCTCAAAAAGCAATTTAAAAAAGATGAAGACACTCAATTAATATAAAGGAGAATTCTTCTTGCCTTTATATTACATATCTTAAAATAAAAAAATATTCTAAAGTTTCTTTCATCATTTTCTCCTATAAATTCGAAGTGTTTATTAAATTTATATCCTAAAGGTGGAAGAAATGAAGAATACGGAAATATAATAACCAATTATGAAGTTATATTTGAAAACTCAAAAATATGAAAATATAAAAAAACAAAATTTACTTACAATTCCGTATCAATAGAGTTTTCATCTTGATGACAATTTACATATTTCTCAACAAAAAGAAGATAAATATGCATGAAATAATAAAGAATACCAATAAATGAATTAGTAAGGATTCTTACAATTACAAATTGGTAATGAGAATTTTACAAATGATGCATATTAACCTAACATAGAGGGCAAGCTGATCACAAATTTGGATGAAAGAAGAAAATATAAATAATGTTGTTGGATTGTCTTTTTGATAGACTCTTCATTACCCCACTTATTACAAATTAAGATTGAAGGTTATGCTTTAACACTTCATTAACCACATTTAGTACATGAATACGATGATTGCATTAAGATCCTGTTTGATGCATGAATTTAAATATAATAATAATTATTATTTAATATTTAATTAATTAATTATATATTGATATTTAATTGAATTTAGTGGTAAAATAGGGGCAAAATGATAATCCAACTACGAGGTTAGGAGCTTCCCACTTTTGGTAATATATGATGATGATGTAATAATATATCCAAGACTTGAAGATTATGAGTTCTAGCAATCCATGTCTAGCCTCCGAATCCACTACTTGTGCACACCCAAAGTTGAAAGACATTAATAGGCCAAGTTTATAGACACATTTATATATTATACCTATTTAATAATACACTTATTCCCTCCGTTCAATTTTAATTGTCATATTGTACTTTTTAAAAGTCAATTTGACTAACTTTCAATTAGATTACATTAATTCGATATTTTAAACAAAAAAAATTAGATATTAAAAAACTATACGAAAAGTACTATAAATTTTATTTCTTGCATATCAAAATGATGAAAAAAATACATCGTAAAATGTTTGTCAAAGTTATAATTTGATTATGAAAAAGAAAACCATAACAACTAAAGACGGACGCAGGAAGTATTTCTTTATGCTAAATCTACACCAGTTTATTTTATACGAAATATAATGTAAAATAAAAGTTTGCATCATTAAATACATCAAACTAGATAGAATGTTTACAAATAGATATACTCATTATCATAATATTACGAGATATAATTTAATATGTTATATACTTTCTCTTCTATGTCCAACAATAGTTGTCTGCTATTGACTTGACACGCCCCTTAAGAAAGAATAAATAATAGGGGTAATACTACTATATTATCCTTTGACTTTATTAAGTTTAATGCTTTAAAAAATGCTAGATGATAAATGAGTACTTAATAACAAGGGTAAAATAAACACAAAAGGTAAATTATCTCTTAATTTTCTAAATTGGACAAGTAGACAACTAATTTTATTATAGTGGACAACTATTTTTGGACAGAGTGAGTATTTATCATAGTAAAAAAAAATAATTTTATTAAATATATTTAAAATATAAGAAAACAATCAACACTTACGAAAAAATTGAACAAATTGTGTTATGACCCTCATTTTAGTTCATTTCAATCCAAGTAACTTTTAGACGGGTCAATAAATCACTCAGTTGTTAACTTACCCCATTTTAACCAGTGCAATTGATGTAGAGGTGGACTTAAAATAGAAAAAAGAAATGACAAATTGGGTGAAATCTTTAATTAACTGAAACTTTTATTTAAAAACTTTAGGGGTGTAACTGTCAGTTCATAAACTAAGTAACTAACTTAATAGGCCCACTTAAGTAACGTATAAGTACTCCTTTCTCAGCTCACTGTACATATCCACTCAAACATCACCAAAATCTGATCAAATTTCCCCAATTTATACTGAGCAGCACAGTCGCTTCGCCGCCACAATTCCGCCGCGATGAAGAATTTCAGCTACGACGATTTTGAACTGAGAGAGATTCAAAAGCTCGAAGGTCACACCGGTAAGGTTTTGGGCATAGCTTGGAAGGTGGATACCGGAGTACGGGGTTTTCTGGCAGTAATGGCATCCTGGAGTGATGATAAAACCGTACGGATCTGGGAAGAGAACTTATCCGGCTTATTTGTGTGTAAGGTTTGATTTCTTTTTTCATTTTCTCAAATTTATCTTTTGGATTAGCTGATTGTGAATAACCGATAAGGTTTTATGTGTTGAAAAACATTTTTAAGTGGTGAAACTGATGTTATAAATAAATAGTTATGTGTTTGAAATAGAAGTTTTGAAATTGTTAACAATAGTTGTGATAAAAAAAATGTTGATAAGATGTTCTTTTGTTAGAATGACTAAAAGTCTCTTCTTCTTTTTTTTGTTAAAGTAGGTTAGAGTCCTATATTGGTCGGAGAATGGGCATGTGATATGTTTATATGGACTTGGACAATTCTCCCCGATGAGCTAATTTTTAGGATTGAATTGGCGTCTAAGGTCCATTTAACATGATCCATTCCTATTTGGGCTTCTGTTACACGCTCCAGTTGGACCCGGGCGTGAAGAGGGGTGTTAACGTGGGCTAAAGTCCCATGTTGGTTGGAAATTGGACTAGTGATATGCCTATATTGACTTGAGTAATCGTCCCCTTATGAGCTAGATTTTGGGGTTGTGTTAGGTCGAGTTCCATTTAACAATTTTCTAGCAAGAGGGTGTCTTATTAAACTTATAAGCTAGTCAAATTGACTTATACATATTTTTTAGCTTATCTATGCATTTGGTTAACCCCATTTCCTTATAAGAATTTTTTTCCTTTAAGTTCCTTCTCTAGCATCTCTAGCACTCTTTCCATGCTCAAGAAAATATAGTGACTCATTCTCTAGCTACAATGACTATTTGAACCTATACATAAAAAAGAGCTGTAATAACTCTTAGAAGGAAATTTTGCAGGCTGTTTTGGAGGCATCATCTACTGTTAGATCGTGTGCCTGGTCACGGGAATACAATTTGTTGGCAGCAGGTTGCTCTGATGCCACCACTGTCATTTGGAAAAATGTCGCTGATCATGCCTATGAGCGTATCTACACTTTAAAGGTACAATGACTTTGTGAGACTATCAGAGAGTTAACTCTCTGTAATTATTGCAACATACAAACTTCAAAGATCTATCAGCACTCAGCAGAATACGGGAATTTGTTACTACGGAGTTCATTTTGATTTAGCTTATAATTGATTTGTGTTCCTAATTTGGATGAACTTATATATTTAGGATTTTTTTTCATTTTCTTTAATAAGTTATAAATCTACGAAATCCTGTCTGCTTTCTTATTTTCATTATGTGGATAATGTCCAGGGTCATGAGAATGAAGTGAGAAGTGTTTCCTGGGATATGGCCGGGCTACTGCTTGCGACATGTGGAGGTGATAAGTCAATTTGGATATGGGAAGCTTTGCCTGGAAATGAGTTTGATTGTGCTTCAGTGTTACAAGGAAACACAGAAGATGTTAAGATAGTTCAATGGGATGATAATAATACTTTATTCTCCGTTAGTAGTGATAACACCATTAAGGTATATTTGAGAGGTTCAACTGCACATTCTCTGTGTGTGTGCATGTGTTATTTGCTTATAAAGAGTTTAGCATGCTTTTCATACCCCTATTACATGTAACATAGAATCGGTAGTCAACACATTTCTCTTCTTTTTCTTTTAATGAGGGCAGTGGCAGAGTAAAGGGATTTGAACCTTCATCAGTGATATTATCTAATCTCTAGTGGTGCTTGAAAACTTTAGGTTTGGAAAGAGACAAGTTATAACAGTGGTGATTGGCGTTGTATTAAAACTTTGGGTGAGTCTGACAGGTAAGAATTATTATTTGGCAGTATATTTTTCATTTCGTTATATCTAGATAGTGTATAAGTGTATCTTATATTCTGAAAAACCTTCCATTGTGTGACTATTTGGAACATTCATGTAACAGTCATAGGTCGGATTTTAGTTCTAGAGATTTTTGTGTGAAGTGTTTCACTCATCCTACTAACAGTGAAAAGTGGTCTATAATTTTCTGGATAGTCCAAGCAACGTAGGACAACAGTAATTTATAACAAAATCAAAATTAAAGGCAAAAGCAAACTTCTACTCTTTGAAAGTAATTTTTCAACAAACACTTTCCAAAATAAGTTGATTTTGAAAGCTTGACCAAGAATGCTATCAGTAGCGTCGTTTAAGATTGTTTAGGAGCTTATACCACTACATGGTTGAACTTTCAGAGAACATACTTCTGCTGTGCTGTCTCTCTCTTTCAGTAAAGATAGAAGAAAAATGGTTTCTTGCAGGTATGGCTTTCTCTCTGCTGAATTCGTTTTAAAAGATACACTCTTAAGTCTAGGGTGCATCTTAACTAGGATAGTTGTTGTAGTCACTACTAAACAGATTTTACATTGAATTCCCTAACTTGCAGTGATGACCTTACCATCAAGATATGGGATTCTGATCGTGATTCTACAGAACTTTGGTAAGCCCGGTCTTATCCTTATTTTCATAAGCATAATGCAATCCTATAAAGTTGATATATGTGATCCTATGGGAGAGTGTCCCTCATTGATTGCGAAGAGCTTTTTCTTTTTTTTCGCTCTATTAACAATTACCTTTCTAGTGGGCTAGTAAAGAGTAAAAAAGAAGAATTGCCACACGCGCACATGAGAACTTGGACGCAAGGCAAAATGGTTGATTTCCTCCCTCGCACCCCAACCCTGGGGCACAAGGCCTGATCCAAGTCGCATTTTGAATCCTGAGGAATTGTCTGATCTCCATAATTATTCTATTAAGTTAGCACACTGAAATGTTTGCAACCACTGGTAAACGGAGCAGAACGCTCTAAGAAGCCATCCATGTTTATCCCCTTGGTCAATGTAAGCCTTCAGATGCCTCCAAGCAAACAAAGGTTTTTTCAGGGTTATCGGTGCGCATCCAACCTTTGTTCCGTGACATCAACGGTAGTGCCCCGAAATCCCTAGTATATGAAAGAGTAAAAAGGGTTTTTCGTTGTTGTGGAATGAGAAGCCTGTGCATCTTAATGCACATATTTTTATTTTTTCCAACATAAAAGGGGGTACAGGTGTTGGAAATCTTACGGAAATACTTCTCCACGAACGCTTGTAGGAAATTCTCCATAGCTTGAGGCATGTCGTAAGACACTGTCCTTAAGGATATTTCACCCAGTATAGGTGTATCCCCCATGATACAACAAGTTCTTCTAGTATTAAACTAGGAGCCAGAAACTAACAAAGATTTTTAAAACGAAAATCCAGCACTACAAAATATGGGAGGAGGAATTAAGAGAAAAGATTATTATTCTTGTTCCACGACTTCAATATATAAGTGGAAGAATATAAAATATTGTAGAAGAAAATGGACATCTCTCTCCCTCCTTAATCCCACAGATGACAAAGGACTTACATGGTGAAGATATGAGCTTCCTAGTATGTAGCCGTTTAGGAATAATGGCATTGGTAAAGCCATTCAATTTCTATTCAAGGCTGGCCATTAAATGGCCAAATAAATTTGAACAAATCAATGTCTGTTAATGAAGGAATTAAAGGCTTATAAATGGATTTAATATGGTCACAAAATAGTGTTGAAAAGTTCTCAAACATGAATATAGTGTATTTGAGATATTTATATTGTTTTTCCAACAGCAAGACCTTTTGAACATCATTTTGATGCATTCAAATGGACAATTATTTTTGTTCACTTAAGAGACCACATTTATTGCTTTGTTTATTTTGTCATTCCTCAGACAAAGAGTGGTCTTCATTAATTTAGTCAAATATCTTTGCTATAATAGTTCTCAGCGATAACTATGTTTCCCGAGCCGAGGGTCAGCGATAACTATCTTTGAGGTAGGAGTAAGGTTTGGATACACTATACCCTCCCAAGACTCCACTTTGTAGGACTACAATGGGTATATGTTGCTGTAATTACTATGTTTTCCAATTCCTGATTTGCTACCATCTCCTTTTTGTGCTTGTTAGGTCACATATTTGCACTCCATCTGGATATCATGATACGACAATTTTCGCAGTTGACTGGTTGAGGTAGCTACTCTATATCTATAACTAATTTATGCTCTTTTTTTTTTTTTCTGTTTTCACTCCTTAATATTACCTTTATTTGGACAGTTTTCCTTTTCTGCAAAGTGTGTAATTGGGGGGAGGGGCAGTTTAAGATTTACGGTCTATTTTGCATAAATTGAGAGTTTCATAGCTTGTTTGACTGTCTAGATTTCATGTTTGATCTCTTTTTATTGGGTATGTTATAGCTATTCCTACAGGCTAACAATGGATATTCTAATATGTTAGGGAATTACTCCGTTGGGTACCTGAGGAGGAAGACCAGGACCCAGAAATATATGCTAGTGCAGGAGCTGATGACACTATACATATATTTATCGAGGACAAGGACAATGAGGTATTGGAAAACCTTCTATATCCCTTGTACAGTTTTGTAATTCAGGTGCTTATTATGTTGTGTATAATGTTAATCCCCTAGCGGATCAACTCCAATGTGCCTTTCAAACTAGTACTATTAGTAATCAATTATATAGCTTCTTCAATATACACTGATCTTTCGATCAAGTTTTGAGCTCCGTACTCCAAAACCTTCCTCCTATTAACCCAAATGTCTTGTGGGAGCTGGAAGAATCTGGGGTGTTCTTCTATGCCACTAGGTGTGGGCCCGTCGTCTCCAGCCTTGACATGCAGAATTATCTTTGCTGCCTGTATTTCATGCTAGACATGCTGCGCCCATGGATTAGTTGAGATACTCACAAACTGTCCCAGTGTTCACTATTTTTTTTTAAAAAAAGTTAGAAAAAAGAAAGAAAGAGAAGATTACAATAATATCAAAATTAACTGCTTAGGACAGAGGCCAATTTAGGATTTAAGCTCTATGGTTTCAACCTTTAACATTCTCAGCAATGAAACCCATTATGTTTTAAATTTATGGGTTCATATTTACTAGTAATTGCAATTTTGATGGACATTTACACATAAATTTATGCTCCACTTCAAAAGTACTTGATTCAAATGAACCAGGGAACTTAAAGCTGCATTCTCCCCTAGCTTTAGGACAGTTCTTTGATTCTGATTTTGTTCTTCTCGCCAAATCTCTCTCAACTTGAATGTCTCGTTATCTGGGTTCTAAGACATACTTTTCCTTATCAATGAGCGTCTTCTAAAGAGGCAACACTAAATAATTGATGTTTCACTTCTTCGTAATTTTTATTTCAATTTCTTTATTCATATATGTGTCATTCATGCTTATGATTATTAGTCTTGGACTAAACACATATATTTGTATTTTTTTCTTCTCTATGAGCCTTTTTTTCATTTAAGTCCACGCTCTATTTGCACTTTTCGCTTAAAGCCCTAGCGGAACTTAGAGTTTTTTTGCGTTTTTTGCTTTTGATAACACTAGTCTGATGACAGGTTGATGGACTTTCATTTAAACAACTTTTGAAGAAGGAGAAGGCTCATGAAACGAACATAAATTCTGTAAAATGGCACTCTGGGGTAAGTCACCGGTATACCATAGTGATAGGATTTTGACCTTTACTTGTTCATCTGTCATTGCTTTAAACTCTGCAATTAGTATGCTACAAAGATGCTTTAAGCTTTGAGCAGAAGCTGAGATCATCTGGAAACTTCTGAGCGTTTTACCGATCATAGGCAATTCAGAATTTAAGTTTTATGTGTTCGACCTTTAAGGTTCTTAGCGTTGGACTTTAAAATGAATATTTGTTGACCTCAGATTCTGTTGACAGATATGTAATAAACTATGTTGCTCGGATTATCCAAAAATATTTTCGTAGGTGTGTCGCATCCTCCAAAAATGCCATAGCTTTTGGACGATCCGACACACACCTCGCGAAATTTTTGAAGAGTCTGTGCAACATATATAGGTGATAAAATATGTGTCAGATCTGACAAATGGTGTTATGTTAGATACTGCAAATTTGCAATGATTGTTGTATGGTTTTTCAAGATCTTTGTCTTCTGTTTTATACTCAAATATTCAGTCGTGTTGTTTTGTATCAAAGTCTAGAAGGTTGAATTCACTCTATTATGCTTACCAACTTTAGTTGGATCGGTATCTGTCTTAATTCGACCCTACCCTTTATTCAAGCATTTTTTTCTTCACCAAATTGCTCGAGGCCTATGTGTTTGCGTATTTGAGTTTCTCCTCTATTTCACTAACAAAATTGAAAACAAGATTCTTTTTTGGTCAAATAAATTCCTCAATGTGTTTACTTTCTTCTATCAATACCTTGCAGGATAAAAGGCGTTTGGCGTCCGCCAGTGATGATGGAACAGTGAAGATATGGGAGTTTGTTTGCCCCTGGCCTGCTGGCCGCATAGATCCATAGTTGATATTGGAAGTGTTGTTATAGTAATTTTGAGCCTGTTGATGCCTCATACTTCTGGAAAACTATTTATTTTCTCGAATTCAAGATCTCTGCTTAAGGGCAGAGGGACTCTATCTATCCACCACAATCCTTAGTGATATCATTATTACATATTATATTAGAAAAATAAGAGAATGTATGTGCAAAGTTGATACCATCATTTCTGCTGTCAACATTTTTATCAATGATGTAGGACTGTAAAAGCATAATTCACAGCAAACGCGTATCCAAGATTTGAAGTTTATGAGTTTTGGCAATCCATGGCTAGCCTCCGAATCCACTTCTTATATATGCTTCTGTATTCACATTTGGTTGAATATACATATTGTGGATTTCTCAACACATTATACAAGTTTTGAGCCAAAGCTACCGAGTGATACCCTCCCCTAATTCATAGTAATTTTGAGCCTTATGACTACTATCCTTTCCCCCCTTCTTATAGGCAGTCTAATTCATATTTAGTAATATCACTACTATGAATTGTACTAGAGAATTAAAAGAAGACATAATGGTTAAAAATACACATGAACTGTCATTTTTTTCGCGAGTTTTGTTCCTTTTTTCTACTTGAACTATCACCATATATATAGTAAAACACATCTCAACTATCTTTCTTTCTTTTTTCTACCTGAACGATGGTGATAGTTCAGGTAGAAAAAGGGAACAACTGATAATTTAGTATGTTTTAATACAGAATATGGACTATGGTGATAGTTCAGCTAGAAAAAAAGGAATAACCGTTAGCTAAAGTGTGAAACTCGTGAAAAAATCGATAGTTCAATGTGGTTTTTACCCTTAAATCTAAAAAGAATAAATTGCAAATTTCTAAAGAACTTACTAAAGCTGGGACCATCTTTTTTTTGGCTGGGTTCATTATTACTGTATAATATTCTTATGCATGCATGTTGTATAACAAGTTGGATTTTAGCATATATGAATGCATCTCTCAAATAGCCACATTATGTGATCTATGTTACATGTTGAAATTCCGTTTTGGCTTTTTCTCACCTTCTTATTATTGTGGTTTTCCATTGGTGTTTCCACCTCGTTTTGAGCCCACTTCAGATTCGTATCGAAAAGTTCTACTTTTAAAAATAAAGTGCTCACGATCGGTGGCAATCCAAGAGATTCAACATATATTATATGTACATAAAAAGATTGATATATCTACATAATATAATTTTCGATGGTTAGTTCCAATCCCTATTTCTTTTTCCTTATTTTGACTTTACAAAAAGAAAAAAAATCATTTTCCTTCCTTGGAAAAATTAGGGTACATGTGAAAAACAAAAAAAGACGTTTACTGGTCCTCAAGTTGTCAGCTTGTGGGGCGGGGAAAGGAACGCGTCATGATAAAACAAGAGAATGAAAAGTCGTTTTTAAGCTGAAAATTCTTCAGAACTTATTAATTGATCAATGTGATCCTTAATTATAGATTGATTAGGTCATGATCTTTCAATTAAGTTATCAATATAATAAGATAGTGGGCTAGTCACTTTTCAACTTTATAATTGGAAAATGGTTATTATTTTCGAATTTCACATTTTTGTAAGTCCAATTCCATAGCAATATCAAAGAATTTTCAGGATAGTAACTATTTTTCAATTATACGAAATGAAAAGGTGATTTCATGTGAATTTTCACATACAATAAAATAGATGCTTGTATTGATCGTAAGAATAGAGTTCCGTGACCATTTTTCGGCATTATCTTTGAAAAATAACATAGTTATAAAATTTCAAATTTAATAAATAAAAACAATATTTAAATACATGAGCTGAAAAGTGACTAATCGTGAATTTACCATTATTGCTCTGTAGCTTTTACCCCCCTCCCCCCTCCAATTTTTTTTTTTAGAAAAAGGAAAATATGTAAGTCCTACTAATATCCAACTAAGTATATTAAACTTTCAATTAATAAAAAATATATACTATTATTCCATATTTGACGGTAATAGAATACTAAAATAAAATTCAAAATAGCATATTTTCACATAAAGGAATCATATGAATCGAAATAAGAATTTACCTATAATTCAGGGACCAAAAGTGCTATTATCCCCAACCATAAACATATGTATTTCTTCAATGTATTAACATGGAAACACACAATTATTATGATAATAAAAATAATAAAACAGTTCAATTAAAGAGTAAAAAAAAATCCCAAAAAAATTAAAATCAGAATGAAATAAAAATGCAGAAAATAAAAAAAAAACTCATCTTTTTTTTTTTTTGGAGCATATTTTCAATAGCTATTTTCAATTCTCAATCTACAAGATGAATTTGTTCTTCTTCTTTCTTCAACCAAAGCAGCTCTAGCTGACATTATATTATTATTATTCATCAATTTTGAATCAAATGCACTACAATCAATCCAATCTTTGAGTAATTCCTCTTGTCCCCAAATTTCTGGTATCCATACATGTCCTGCCACTTCAATTCTATGTCTCTTCAATCTTTCACGTCCACTATCCTCTGTCCACATCGACCCGCCCTCTTTATGTGCACTAGCATGTCCCACATGCACATTGATCATGTCTGACATAGTTCCTGCATCGTTGAATTTTTCTTGATCACGCTTAATCGTAACATTGTTTTTCTTCACTAGTAAATTATTAGTCCTTGTCGACTCAACCTTGTCATTGTTAGGATCGAGGCGTCTTGAGGGATGTATAGAAAAAAATGATGGATTTTCACGTTTGTTCGTCATAATGAACGTATTGTTGAATTTTTGTTGTTGATATTGAATGAATTTGAAGCAAATTGTAGAAGGAAGATTTTTTATTATTTTTTTTGGTTTGGCTAGTCTCCAAACTATAGTATTGGAGCTAGCCAAGAGGGAGTGTTGTTGAAGGGAGAAATGATGGTTTTATTGTGGTCTACAAACTATAGTGTAAGAGAGAGAATATATTCTTGTGTTGGAGAAGAATGCAATATGAGGGGATTTATTAGTATTAATATTTTGTGTGTGTGTGTGGGCGGGGGGGGGGGGGGGGGGGGGGGGAGGGGGTTGTTATTTGGGTGTGGGGGGGGGGGGGGGGGGGGGGGGGGGGGGGGGGGAGGGCAAAGATTTGTAATTAATATTGTGTGTAGGGGAAAGGTGCAAGGATTTGTAATGGGAAAAAAATTGTTGATATCTGATATCTATATTGAAATTTAATTGATTAAATTCAGATTTACATAATAAAAAAATCATTTTTAGAAGTAATACTTTCCATAAAAATAATTTCATATTCAGAATTCGAACACAAAACTTCTGATTATAACATCATGACCACAAAATATTGTTTTTTTTTTATGGCAAGTGAGGATAAATAGTAATAAGTCATTTTTTACTTAAAATAAGTCACTTTGATTATTGTCAAACACTCTAATAAGTCAAAAACTGACTTTTAAGTCAGTTTGACCAACTTAAAAGCCCATCCAAACAGGCTCTAATTCAATAGCTAATATACTATTCAAAACAATTTCAAAAAGTTTTGAGCAAAGAAAAATTTGTCTTACTCTTTAAATGTCTAATATTTACACATCTGATTAATTCAAATTTGTACAACATAAGATTCATTAAGAGAAAGATGAATCTTTATTTCTCAAGATTTAAACTCAAAGAATCTGGTTACTAATTAAAAAAGGGAGAAGGGACGGATTTACCCCCGAACTTTAATAAATGGTACGTATATGCCCTCCGTTATACTTTCCGTCCACATAAGCCCCTGTCGTCCAATTATTGGTACACATATACCTTTCTCACTAACAGACTCCTAATTTCTTACACGTGTTTTAATCCTATTGAACTACCCGTTTGACCCCTTTTTTTAACCCATAACCCAACTATCCGCCCCATAACCCAATACCTACCCAATTTCCTCTAAAAGGAATTCTAATTAAAACACCCAAATTAACACACCAAAATCCGTCCCTTTATTAAATTTTTCTACCAAAATTAAAATCCCCACCCAAATACATGATACCCAAATCCAAAAATATAACCCAAATTGCTCAATGGGTAGCGGAGAATCCACATGTGCTTCTCTCTCACACCGCATCGAAAATAAAATCAAGGAATAATCATTGCTTCAACTCTTTTTCGAGCTCTGAAGAATCTGTCATCGTCAACAACTTGCCACTACTTACTTTACTACTCGTCCCTCCAGCTATTCCTCTTCATCTTCGTAATCGATTTTGTCAGAGATTATCGCCAACGAAATCCCATCATCTGCCTCCTCCAACTTCAATTTCTCTGTTTGTAGATGTTATCTGTCATCTGTGAAACATAACTGCAATTCATATGCTAAACACACACCTAGGGTTACATTGTGCACGCCGCAATTTTCATCGGCATTCAAGCCGTTACTAGTGTCAAGGTATGCCGGAGTTCAACCAAACATCGTTGTCGCATTAGACAACCTCTAGTTGGCACAAGTCAACAAAGTGAAAATTGATCCAGATGGAACTAATATCTCTGCTAATTAATCTTCTCAATGACAACTCCGAGGAGACCAAAGAACACATTCGATATTCAACTTGGCCTGGAAAATGACATTGACTTGTCATTTGCTCAAAACCAACGATACGGTTGGTAGGGTAATCTTGGTGGTGTGCAATTTGGCAGTGTGTCAAGAGGGGACGACTAGGGTTTTGGTGTGTGAGATACGCGGGGACCTCTGACTTTGGTGTGTTAATTTGGGTGTTTTAATTAGGATTCCTTTTAGAGGAAATTGGGTGGGTATTGGGCTATGGGGCGGATAGTTGGGTTATGGGTTAAAAAAAAGGGTCAAACGGGTAGTTCAATAGGATTAAGACACGTGTAAGAACTTTGGGGTCCGTTAGTGAGAGGGGTATATGTGTACCTATAATTGGACAGCAGGGGCTTATGTGGATGGAAAGTATAACGAAGGGCATATACGTACCATTTATTAAAGTTCGGGGGTAAATCCATCCCTTCTCCCATTAAAAAATCTTATCCATCCCAGCATTACTTATAATTAGGTGTAGGTTCCTTTTTTTTTTTTGAGATAACCACCAAGTACCTAGTACTTACAGATTCACTTAATTTAAATTTGTGTCTCATAAGATTCATTAAGAAAAAAATGTATCTGAAGACACAAACTCAAAAAAATCTAGTTAATAATTAAAGAATCTTATCCATCCATCACACTCTTCTTTTCTTTTTGGTTTTTTCAAATTTCCAAATCCAATATCACAAAAAACTTTTTGTCTTTTATATTCCTTTACCTCCAAAGAAGAAAAAATAATAATAATATAGTAATAAAATAAAATAATTTAAGGATGGAAATTGGAAGATGATATTCAACGGTTACTCTCCCGCGGTTTCCACTCCGAGTCCATCAATCTAACGTAAACCCGCCAACTTCGTATTCCATAGAACGTGTAAGCATTTACCATACTACCCTTCTCCTTCACCTATAGCCATTAAAACACACTCCTAATAGTGAGGACATTACAGTAAAAGAACTTAATTGCCGTTATCCAATAGACCCCCATGGAGTATAGCTTGACTGTTTTTTTTTTCTTTTTATCTTCAACTTCTTTCATAACGAATTAAATTCTAAATTAACACTTAATTAATACTAGTATATGAGATTCCTCTGTTCTTTTCTCCATCTTAAAGGTTTTAATTAAAATTTGTATCCTTTTAATTTTTCAAATCTTTTAACCTTTAAGGTGAACCAAAATGTTGGACTCATGGAAGAAAAACAAGTTTTATTCAAAATGGTAAGAGTGATAATTCGTCTGTTTTTATTTTTTCTTGTTAATATTGCTAATGTTCTTGTGGAAATTTTCTGATACAGCAAGTCTACAATCAAGCAGACCAAAACTCGAATCGATATGATCAGGAAGAAGAGAAATTCAATGCAGAAATACTTGAGGAATGATATAGCTGACCTTATTAAATCTGAATTGGATGTCAATGCCTACGAAAGAGTAATTTTCTTTTGCTGGAATTTATATGTCTGTATATTCCGTTATTCTATGACTTTGTTTTATTTTATATGACCTCTTTCTTTTTTGTATGTTGAATGACTCATTTCTATATTTGGAAACTCTTCGATTTTAAAATTCATATTTTGCTTTTAATGATGTGTTTTTATAAAAATAGAAGTGTTATGGTGTATGTTACATAATATACTTCTACTATGTGACAAAAGCATCTCTTTCGGCGTAGTTGTTGTTTTGGATGAGTCGTTGCATCAACGTTTAGTCTGTTGATGGTGCAATGTTCTCTGCGTAATAGAGGATCCATCTACTTTTTATCGAAAATCATATGATGAGGATTGACATATTAGACTGAATAAAGTGAATCTGTACAATCTGTGTTTTCCCCAAAATTGATGAAATTAAGCTCTACTGATTTTTTGTCTTAATGCACCAGACTGAAGGCCTTCTAGTTGAGCTGAATCTCTTGAGCTGTTATGATTTTTTGGATCAATATTGTGAGCAGATCCTTAGTCACCTTGACACCATAAGTACACAGAGGTACTCTTGACATTGTTAATTTCTGTTTGGTGTCTCAGAAGAACAGTAAACATAAATTGTTAATATTGCTTACTATGATATCCATTTTCTGACAATAGACTATCGACTGTCTATTAACTTTCTACACTTATCCTTGACCTCCATATCTTTCTATCTAAGATCATGTCCTCGGTAAGCTGTTGGTCTACCCTGTCCTGTCTAATTTATCAATTTCTAAGAATAGTTTTCTTGTGAGTCAAACTATTTCCTCATTTCTGAACAATTCTTGTTGTTTCAGGGAATGCCCTGAGGATTGCAAGGAACCTGTGGGATCTTTGATGTTTGCAGCAGCAAGACTAGCAGACCTGCCTGAATTACGTCAACTTAGGACGATGCTTAATGAAAGATATGGAAATTCACTTGAATCTTGTGTCAATAATCAGGTAACTATACATTCTTTTCATCCTCAGATAAAACTCATGCATAATATTTCTCAGATAACTCCTATCTCTTCCTCTTTCTTGTAAAAAATCATTTTTTTTCTGGCAGTTTGCTGCGAAATTAAAGCCAGTACCACATAAAATGGACGTGAAACTACACTTGATGCAAGATATAGCAGCAGAATATGGCTTAGAATGGAATTCAAAAGCTTTGCAACAGATGCTATGTGAACAAGAGCACGCGGATGTAGCAAGTAACAATAAAGAATCTGAAGATGCTCATCATATCGAATCAAGAGATGATGATGCAGCTGAAAATGCTACCTCAGAACAAAAATCAGTTAGGACGAAACATCTGGATCAGTCCGGTCATAAAGATTCAGGACATGAACCAAATGGTGAAATCTCTAGTCATAGAAATCGAGGCGGTCCATCAGGCAGAACAACATCTCTTCCAGTTGAATTGGAGCAAATAACTCCGGAAGAGCTAGTGAAAGGACACACTCGAGCAAATTCTTGTACGCCTGATATGTTTGGGCATGTCCATCCAAGGGTACCAAACTATGAGGAGGTCGTCGCTCGCCTTACAGATCTTGGTGGAAAATCAAAAAAATGAATTCCTTTAAAATTTTGGTTTTCAATCATCTTACTTTTTGCATACTACATGTTAAGAATTGACACAGTATATATTACTCCTTCAGTAATTAAATCATTTGATTGTAAATATGCTCATTATATAAAGTCTCTACGAGTATTTGACACATTCAATGAGCTAGTCACTTGAGTTTCTACCAGTGACACAATTCTACTTTGAATTCATAGAATGTCTACCGCTGGAACTTGCAGCCTATTGAAAGTTTGAAACACATGCATGAGGGTTGATTTCTCAGATGGTCACTCAACTAATAGTTATTATCTCGGAAAATCACATTTCTTCTTGATTCAAACTTTCTTCAACAAAGAAAGTGACTTTCTGAAATAAGTGACCATCTGAGAAATCAATTCCATTTGAAATTTTGCAGACTATTTCTTGAAAGTGACTCAGTTCGTAATGATATTCCGAGTCCTGGATATAATCAGGGTAAAGAAAACACACATGTAGGGATGGTGTCAACATGAAGAAGAGTACAAAATAGAGTAAATACAGGACAGATCAATATCATGAATTTTTACATGTGAGTTCACATAGGGAACCAGTGATCGGTGGTCTTATTGGTTCCCATTTGAGCAGCCCATTT
This sequence comes from Solanum stenotomum, assembly GCF_019186545.1. Classification (NCBI taxonomy): domain Eukaryota; kingdom Viridiplantae; phylum Streptophyta; class Magnoliopsida; order Solanales; family Solanaceae; genus Solanum; species Solanum stenotomum. The sequence goes on along the minus strand of NC_064289.1, from coordinate 9,800,427 downwards.
GTAATCAGCATGATGATGCCTACACCTGAAGGAGCCTGGATGCTGTGTAGGGGAACAAACACACTGTTTCATCATTCCAGCTTCAGCTGATGATCCATTTCCATTTGATACTTCTCTGCTTACAACTTGAATTTCCACTTGTTCCCTTGCAACTCCTCTCTCCCCAGGACGTTCTCTCGGGTAACACATTGGATACTGGAGATACAATATGAACCACTTTCACCATATTATATACTAGTATGAATAAGGATTAGGGAGTACTAGTAGAATAGAAGGTAAGGAGGAGAAGAAAAATGGAAATGTATATTAAAATACAAACTTTGGATTGATTCACAGTTACCACAGATAGGAATTGGTGACTGAAATTGCTCTTTCATTTTAGCTTTTAGTTTCCAGTGGATAGTGTGTAATGATGGGCAGGGCCGGAGATAACCGGCACAAGAGGTTCATTTCATCACAATAATATTCCGTATATATAAGGTCAAAATTATTATTTTTTATGCGTACGCCTTAATGGGGGTCTTGATTTTTGTGCATATTAGTCGCTTGGAGAAAAATGAGTGAAGATAGGCAAGGCTGTGGAATCAGTGGCTATTTTGAGGTGAAGGACAAGCTAAGATTCCAACCACTTGTTCAATATTAGTTTGGCTGTGTTCACAGCAATGTGAAATTTTGATAGAGAAGTGCCAATGTGTCATTTTATAATGGGAAAAGAAACATATGGACAACTTTTAGTCAGACAGTTCCTACTATGGTGGAGTACTGCTTTGGCTCTCCAAATTTTTTGTTGTAAATACTCCATTCCTTCCAAAAAAAAACTGAGGCTTCACCAAAAAAAAGTCCCAAAATAGAAATTTTTACTTCTTTTTTTTTCATACTACCTTTAGTATTGATACATGAAGTAGTAGTCGTCAAATTCAGAGTTTCAATACATCATTAATAAGGTTAGTTTATTAAAACAACATCTTTCATTAAAATTTTCTTAAACGGTGTGATCGGTTAGCATGAGTCAAGTAATATAAAACTGAACAAAGGGAGTAATTCTTCTTAATAGTGCTCAATTCTCAAGAAATGTCAAATAAATAGATGTAACTTAATAAACTATATCTTGTATTTATTATTTTTTGACATAATACATAAATATGTCGAGAAAATAGTCAAAAGCTCCCTCAATCTATTAGCCAATTCCCAACTACACATTTATTCTATACGGGAGTCCTATTACCCCTGAACTATTTAAATATGGAATAATCACCTCCCTAAAAAGTCATAACCAGTTTTATGCCAGAGTTGTGCAGAACACACGATGTACATTCATTTTCTTTTATTCTTTTTCTTTTTTTCCTGTAAATTATAAACCTAATCAAAATAATAATTTAATAATTCCCTGTAAAGTTTCCATTTTTATCAAACCTGGAAATTAAAATTTACAAAAATGCTTTCAAATAGAGATTGTTTTTTTAAAATACTAATGATTTCTTTAGAGAATAATAAGAGAAAATGAGGAAAAAATTCTCTACACCAAATCAAAGAAGAAGAAGAACTCCATAGCTAGTCTACATAAACTTTCAATTTGAAATCGAACCCAAAAATAAAAATCCACAAATAAGTATTCAAAATGTGGGAGTGAAAAATAAATTTGGTAAGAATGAAATTAAAAAGTGAAATTTCAAATTCACCAGTGTTGGTTCATTGTAGTTTGACTTTTTTTTTTTTTTTTTTGCTGAAATTATGATTGGTTTAAGAAAAAACTTGAACTCCATTTTTGAGCTTCATATATATATGAAAGTTTCTTATGAGTTAGGTGGTTGTTGTTGCTAAAAACAGTTGATGTATCATTAACTAAGCATGAACAGTAGCTACAATTTGATTTGGAGCTCCTAGAGACGAAATTTAGAAGACCACCATTGAAGGACTTTGAGAAAAACTTGAAGAAATCATGAAATGGATATAATAATTTTGTGATATAAGAAAAGGGAAAGAATTAGAAAAAATGAATAGTTATATAATCTCCAATGAGAGACTGTCACATGGACTATTTAATTCAATTTTAGTCATTTTATGTCGTTTTGTTGAACCCTTACGCGCCTACAAGAGGTGTATTAACCTTCTTGGACAGGTCAACATTTAACGATCACAAAATATCGAAAATAAAAAGTTCAGAGGGTAATAGGACAATGAAGTAAAAGTCTTAGATGATATCTATGTCCTCCTACTTTGGGTGTGCACAAATAGACAGTTAAACTTATACAAAGTTGAACAAGTAGACACATGCATCCTATGTGACGTAGGACGTGTGTGTCTATTGTTCAACTTTATACAAGTTTAAGTGTCTACTTGTGCACATCCAAAGTTAGATGATATAGATACTAGTTGAATCCAAGTTAAAGAATACATATATGTACGATGTCTTATTTTTTGTTAATGAACGTGAAATGAGCTAAAACGACACTTATTTTGAAATAGAAGGAATAATAATATTACATCATTCACCATTCATGAATCTCAAATTAGTTAGAATTGTTATATCAATCTTTCATATTTAATTTCCTTTTATGTAAATTTATTTCATTTCAAAATTGAAAAACAAAGGGACAAACAATCTTGGGAAATAATGAAAGGTCACTTCATGAGTATTGCCTCTTTGTTCCAAGGTAGAAGGCCCAATTCATAACTTTTTGTGGACACAAATAATAAATTCCTAGCCATTTGATCCGCTCAATAATTACTCCGTTTATAACATTGCAATTTCAGTTGTAGTTGTAACAATAGATTATTAGATTCACAACTGACAAATTAGATATTCTCATTAACTCAGTTATTAATGTAAAAAGGAAAAGGACAAAACAAAATACTCTCTCCATTTAAAAAAAGGAAGACAATAAAGAATGATCATTTTCCTCTTCTTCTTTTTTCACATTTTAATTTCAGTTTTTCGCGTGACATAAATAAGGTCATAACTTTTAAGATTAAAGATCATTTTAGTATATTTGACATAGTTTTAATTTAAAATCACAAATTTTAAAAAATATTTTTTTTATTTTCTAGTAAAATATATGTGAAGTCAAATTAGTTCATTCTTTTTTAAACGAGAAAAGTACAAACTTTACTAAAGTATATGAATAGTATGTCCTTGAGCATGTCTCTTGCCACTGCTCAACCATTTTACACCAAACACTAAGGTCGTTTGGTAGAGTGTATAAGAATAATGTAAAATATGGTGTATTAGTAATGCATGCATTAGTAGTGTTTGCATTATTTCTTATACACTGTTTGGTTTGATGTATTAGAAATAACAAATCTTGCATAATTTTCATTAAAAAAATGTTATGTTTACAAAAATACCCTTCACACTTTATTTCTTTGTACATTTCCTTTGCAACAAGATTCTTTGCTAAAATATCAAAAAAGATTTCTCTGTTAAAACATTATTAACTCCTCTTTTTTTTTCAAATATAAAATTAAATAGTTGTTACTATTGAGTCAAAATATTTTTGTGAAAAGTTGGCAAAGAAATTTTTTATCAAACTAAATCGTCACAATGGTAAATATTTTGATTAAACTATATTGCAATAAGAATTTTTTTTTAAAAAAAGAAGATGTCAATTTTGCTAAGCTCAAAATTCGATCACATATCTTGCTAAGCTCAGCCTCAATTTTTTTTGAGATAAAACGAGTCCAAAAATAAAAAATAAAAACTGATGGATAAGGGCGATATAGGCCGCATAGACCTAAGATAATTCCTAACTGCAAAGCGGTACCCTATTAAAATCAGTATATGCACTTTATATATATATTAGGAGTCTGGGCATATGCTTTAGCAGCCACAGATCCTATTTCCTAATGCAATTGAAATACAAAAAAGTATTACTAACAATCAAATTTATAAATAATGGAGATGTTTTTTTAAAAGGTTTAGCAGCCACATAGAAGATGAAAGGTTTCTAAAACACAGTACTATGGAAAATGGAGATATTTTTTTCAAAGACTTTGAGGGTAATTTTGTAATTATATATTCTAATGCAAGTGTTAAAATGATATGTATTACTAATACCTAGGATTTCTTAGTATTAGTAATACACAATATAGTGTATAATTAATGCTTGCATTAGTTATGCATAACATGAAAAAGTGTACCAAACAAGGTATTACTAATACACACACCTAATGCATGCATTATTTTTCCTAATACACTCTACCAAATGACCCCTAAAGGCCTCATTTGTTTTCATTAAGATTAAGACATTTGAATCTGAATACACGTCTGAACATTAAGATTTGCATTAAGAGCTAGGTGTCTAAATCTGAATACACATCTGAATATTAAGATGCGGTATCCAAAACTAAACACTGAATGATTGTTGTTTGTTTTCAATATCTGAATGTGCATATGAATCAAACATTATATTAATAAAATATTATAAAAAATTCATTTCAACAAAAAATATTACTTTTTGATTAAAAAAATATCATAATCATTAAGCATATTATAAAAAAAATCACGAATAAAAAGTATTTTATAGGCACAATATAATATCAAAAAGTTCAATAAGTATGATAAGTACTAGTTGAAAAATAATAAATAAGGTATCACATTATCAACGCCGAACATATATTTTGGCTAATTAGAAAAACTAAAGAATTCTTATCTTTTTTTCGATAACCTTAATCCAATTCTCTAACTTGTGAACCTCTAACGTCATTCATGCTTTTTTGTAGCGGATACTTTCACAAAATATACCAACACATGTACTGTATAATGACTCTTCCTATCCAAGTCCATCTAATTTTTTCATATATTCTTCAAATGTAGGTGTACTATTTTTTTAATCAATAACTCCAGAGCAGTAACCATCTTCCATCAATTTTCAATTCAGACAAATAAGTTTTTTTTTTCTTTCCCAAAACTTTTTTTTCCAGCTAAAACTGAAGATTGGGATGGAGAGTTATTAAGAGCTCCATTATTTTTGTCACCAACTAGTTCAACAACAATAATATATTAGTGTTATCTCACAAATGAATTTGATGATCAAAGAGTCTCAATAAAATTATTGGTCTCAGACAAAATCCTAAATAATATATGTAATAATTCCTTATTATTTACAAGATCTTGTCATGTTAAAATCACAATATTTAAAAGATAATTTTGTGTTACTGTGATTATACATTTTAAATTTAAACTATTAAGATTTAACAAACTTTTTTATTTTAAAATTATGCACAGTCAAATTAATACGCTAGGGCCCATTCGATCACAAAAAATTACTCATTTTTTTGAATAATTTTTACTTTATTTGAAAATATGTGTTTGGTCACAAAAGTTTAAAATTCATTATTTTTCAACTTACTTTTATTTTGAAGTTATATTTGAATATATTCAAACACGAATATTATTTCAAAAAAGTATAAATAAACATTACTTTATCTTCAACTTCATAATTTTCAAATAAACGAAAAAATATTTAAAATTTATGACCGAATGCCTTTTCAATTCAAATGCATGGAGTATAAATATTCTTTATAGTGATGATTAAAAAAAAAAAAAACTTCAACAGTGTGTACACATCAGAATTTTTGACCAAAGTAGGCTATTATTAAAATCAATTCATCAAAATAGTATGTTTTTTTGAAATTTTACAAAACTAGTATAAACGTTGTTTTCAGTAATGTTTTAGGTTATATTTTATTAAAAAAAAATCAATAACACAAAGACAAAAATATGACAGGGTAAACAGATATAAAACGCTATTGTCAGTAACGTTTTATAATTCGTTACTCTGAAGCACGTTTTACATCTAAAGTATGACTCGCATTAACGTTTCTCTGAAATGGCTGAAAATTGAAATTCAATCTTGTACATGCCTCATTCATTATTCAAATTTCCACTATTAAAATGAATAGATATATTTTGGCTAATTAAGAACAAATCAGAAATTTGCTGCTGAATCTCCATGTCTCGTTTACAGTTGTTTCGCTTTAGCATCTGTAGTAGCTACTATTTTGCATTTCGTACTCTATAATTTAGCAGTTTCCTTCGTTCGATGGTCTCTACATGGTCATGTTCCTTCAAAGGTTGAACCTTGCAATGATGTTGTTCTAATGGATTGTATGTACTTAAATTGAAAGTTTTTTTTTTTTTTACCAATTTCTATCAAGTGAAAACATTTCAGAAGGTGGAGAATTTTCCTCAAATGCTTGTCTTTGTTTACTTTATCCTTCCCAGACATCACTTGTGGGATTACATCGGATATGAAGTGAATATATATCTATCTATATATATATATATATATATATTCATTTTAATAGTGGAAATTTGAATAATGAATGAGGCAGGTACAAGATTGAATTTCAATTTTCAATCATTCCAGAGAAACTTTACTCTGAGTCATATTTTAGCTATAAAACGTGTCTCAGAATAACGAATTATAAAACAATAACATTTTATGTTTGTTTAATCTGTTAGATTTTTGTCTTTTTGTTATTGAATTTTTTTGAATAAAATATAACCTAAAACGTTACTGTGAACTACGTTTATACTAGTTTTGTAAAATTTCAAAAAAATGTATTATTTTAGTGAATTAATTTTAATAATGGCTTACTTTTGGTAAAAAATTCGTACACATCATGCCGTTTATATATATGCAGTCCCACTCTGTTTCCCTCATGCATTTATACTTTAGCTTCCAAAACTGTCACAAAAGTAAAAAAACTTTCAGATCACACACAAACTGTTCTGTCTACTCTAATGGATGCCGGAGCATGGTGTGATTCCGACGACGGAAACTTCTGCTGGAGGCGGTGTTACTCCGGTAGAGAATACGACCGTTTGGTATCCTATAAGTTGCCGGCGAACAGATCAAGCAGAACGCCCATCTGGAGACTGATATGGAGGAAGATGAAGAAAGAGAAGAAGCGGATTTACGATTGTTCAAATTCAATGCGGTTTTCATATGATCCTCATTCTTATTCGCAGAATTTCGATCAAGGTTCAATTTCGACCGATGCTGATGAACTTTCTCGTTCCTTCTCAGCTCGATTTGCTGTTCCCTCCAGGATTTTCACCCATGACGAATTACTGGACTAATGGAGAAAACAATAATAACATACTCACTGTCGTATCACAAGTGAGATCTGGAGAGTATAGAATGTATGCAGACTGACTGTGTTTTCGATAGACTCTCAAGTCAAAAAAAAATACAATGGAGGAAAACAGGGTAAAATTTGTTGTCATTGTTATCATACAAATTACTAAACTGTAATTCATCTGTTATCTGTTGTTAATGATAAAAATTGATATGTGTAGACTGTTGATGCTCCGTTTCTTGTTTATCTTGTCTTATTTAACTTTTTCATTCACAAGCAAAGATAGATGCTTTTTACGAGTTTCACACTTTTTTTTTCTGGATTAGCTATGAGATCTTTTACATTATCTTGACTTTTATCTAAATTGACGTAGCAGGTACTAACCAGTAACGGCAATTAGAATCTTCATGAGCTTCTTTTCTTCCTTTTCAACTTATTTTACCAATTGGTTGTGCTTTATGAAATTGTATATTTATACTATGGTTTAGTTGTTTAAGTTTCAATCGATAATTGCGGGTTGTTGATTATTCCATCGTAAACAAAAAAATTGAAGTGGTTGGGTACAAATCAGTGCAAAAGAAGTAACATGATTTGACAGTCTATTTCCATTAGCTAGTCTGGGAGACACAATAGTTGAGATATGTTTGGTATTTCTTCGATTACACCATTCAGATCTATAGTAAATTAATATCTAAGATTATCTGTTACGAAACAACTAGTCATATGAAAGCAAGGGTAGAGCTAGAATACAATACACTTTTTTTAAAAAAAGAAATTCATTGAATATATACAAATTATTAATTTAGAATCGAAAAACTTAAAACGATAAGAATCCTGAATTCATAAGCTTCAAATCCTGGCTATGTCATGATCGAGATATCTTTACTTGCAACAAATTATTAGCAATCCGAAGTCTATAACTATGAATCCTTGCCTAAATTAAGTAACGTCAGACAAGACCGGGTGATTCAATCATTCCTTCACGAGCAATGCATTCAATTAATATTAAATTCCGAAGTGAATTATTAATCGTTTTTCTTTAAATTCTGGTGGATTGGAATTTGGATGGGATGGGTATTGATTTAAGAAGGTAGAGCCCAAATTAATAAATTAAGCCTGGTAGGCAGAGCCGCAGAATGAATCTTGCTGTCATCGTTGACAAATGAACTTCTAGTACCATACCCAATTGCTAGTATTTAATACCACTCCCTTTCTACCTATAAAGATTCGTCCCAACGAAGTGACTATAAGCATACGTGTGCCGAGCTAGACATGTTGCTCAGGTGATAATCACTCTCAACTTCCAACTCTAAAGTTGTAAATTCGAGTCACCAAAAGAGCAAAAAATATAAAAACATGGAGCCAGGCGGACTCATGAGTAACGTCTTTTGATCATATCCAATATTAAGAAAATTTTCTAAAAAACCTTAGCAATTCATGAAGGGGTAATAAGACATGATGATTCATGGGGTACTTTACTACTTGGGCATGATTATTAATATTGTTTGATGTCATAGACTTTGTTTTTATCATTTGTCAATATACAATGTATCATAATGTTGAAAAATGATGAGAATTATTTTGATGTTCGTTCATTTCAGGGTAATGTGACTTGGAAAATTTAAAGAGCACCAATCTTTGCTGAACCGGAAAGGCCGTTTATGAAACAATGAATTGTACCCTTGGTATTACACAAGGGTTGAATAATAACAAGTACTAAATTCGTACAGCTACTACATGCACAAACACTGTATGCTGAGTTTAGAACATCACATCGCAATATATATGTACGAACGTACTAGTGTTAGGGTATTGTTATTTTAAGCTGAGAAGTTTTGATGATTTAACAAACTTTCAGATCTAATAAGAGACCTGGTCAAGGACAGACTGCGTACATGAAAAAGTCAAAAGACAGCTGTCTAAAAGCTGTTGCATATGACATGGTTGGTGCACGACTTTTCAAAGTAGCAAATTCTCAGCCAATGGTCTTGTCCGAAGGGTTTGTGTCCATTTGACAATAGTCTCTTCTCTAAACACAAACTTAAGATTTGGCAAACAAAGTTTTGAATTTCTGAAAATTCATAAGCTCAAAAAGAAGAAGTCATCTTCAAGGAAGAACACTGCTCATACTCAACAAAGGACCTGATGGAGTGCTGAAGTTTCGTTGTTGTATTTTGAGTTTTGTGTCTTATGTTCTTATATTGTAAATCTACTCCTAAGTTATAAAGGATAGTAGATCGGTTACTTGTCTAAGTCTTTAGTTTGAGTCGTATTAACTAGAGTTAGTTAGTAGAATCATCTACGTTTTAGTCAAGCCTTTTTACATCATTGTTTTGATGTTTTCTTGGGTAGAGTTGCCTAGGAGTGTCAACTAGAATTAGTTGATGTGTGGTGCAGCAGGATTGCTGCTTGTTTATGCTCTTATCGTCGAAATCGAAGTTGGTGGCTGGAGTTAGACTTGTTGGGTTCTTGAAGTCTAGATCAACTAGAGTTGGTTTAGTGGGCAATAGAGTTATTGCTTTGTTTTCCTTTGTAGTATAGTTACAATAAAGGGGAAGGGATTAAGAGTTAATTCTTAGGTTGCAAGAGTTTGTAATCTGAAACTTTGCTCTGTTTGAGTGAATGAAGTTTGGGTTGAAACCATGTGAGTACAGGTCATGGTTTTCACTGCCCTTGAGAAAGGAGGTTTTCACGTAAAATCCTTGTGCTTGATTTACTTTGAGTTATTTATTTTTGGCGCTATTATTCTGTCGGAGGACCTGATTCAGTGATCATTGGTTGGCCGCATTCATTCTAACAGGTATGCGCTTTGTGCATATACCCATATCAATAAGTACATAATATACAAATTACATAAATATTAGTAGTATCAGACTATGTTTGAATCATATAAAGTTATAGAATAAAAGTATTAAAAACTTTCCTGAAGATATATAATTATTATTCCGATTTAGCTAGCTTAATAAAGTGAAGAAATCATGTTCCACATAAGTTTTCAGATATCTTATTGCGATTAATGTAGACTAACGTTGGAATATATTTCAAAAATTATTATTATTATTGTGATTTAATACTGAAAAACAATACACAAAATTAAATTACTTCGAAGTTTTGTCAAATAACACAAATTGAATCTCTTTAAAAGTTGAGAGTGACGATGTTGAAGTAACGACTTCGTTCATGTCATCACTTTTGGCATTTACGTCTTATCGTTCGAAGGTTCTTAGTGAGTGAATGATTGTCCTTCCACATTGTTGTATGACTGTCGGTCAAGTGATGATATTATTATTTATTATTCCTTCTGTGACTGCTTACAATCCCTTTTTTGTAGGTGTTTTTTTTTTTTGGAGGAGTTTGATTACTTTCTAATCTTTTTGTTACTAAATTAATTTGCTCGCTTTTGGTGTTAAATCTCGTATCCTTTTGCAATTTGAATTTAAAAAAATATTGTTTTTTTCAATTTCTTATGTATTGATATATAATGGAGCTTATGCGTCAATTCAAGATTTCTAGTGTTCAATATTGAACGTGAATGCATAATTGAGAATTGAGATTAAGTGGAAAAACATCCTTCCAAGTTTGGTTTAATTTTCCGATCAAACTTTTTTTGAATTACAAACTTAAGTCGGATCAATTTTGACCTTTTCTTTTAATAGTGAATATTTCGAAAGTACAAACATTGATAGAGAGGTGAGAAGTGAGCGCTATACAACCAAATGGTCATTTTGTTGCCTTGGTATAATTAGATCCAAGTTATGTGGAATATTAAAACCAATTTAAGAATTAAGATCCATCTGATTTATTTCCTCTATTCATTTTTAATTGTCATAGTTTCTTTTTTTAGAGTCAATCTATAATAACTTTGACTAACAATATTTTTTCATCATATTGATATGCAAAAAATTGCAATTTATAGCATTTTTGTATAGTTTTTAAATATCTAAATATTTTGTTTAAAATATCAAATGTGTAAGTGCAAAAAATAAAATTGCAGGAGAAAACATTTTTCATTGTGTAAAAAACACATCCGACCACAGTGGGAGTCGAACCCACGACCTTTTGATCCGAAGTCAAACGCGCTAATCCACTGCGCTATGCGGTCATCTTGTTGCTATAACGATTCTGTCAAAATAAATAGAAAACAATAGGACATGCCATCGGTTTTTTTATTTTCGCCTAATATAATGACATGTTTTCCGATTTTTTTTTATGAAGAGTGTCCAAACTTATGATAGTAAATAACTCCATATGAATTCAATCTTGCATGCCTGCACACAATTACCATTGAGCTACTGCTTACTTTACATTGGAGATGCGTTTTTTTTTTAAATATCTAATAGATTTGAAGTAGATTTAAAACATAAAATAAAATTAAATAGATCCACTTCATTTATCACAATGAATTATATTTGTTCGATACACTGTTGTCAATATAAATATTGAATATTGAAAAAAAAAACAAAAGAAATTTGACCATAATAATAATAAAAAATGCGCGTGCAAGGAATCATATTTGGGCACCATGTAAGTTTCGTGGATACCCTTGTTATTGTGCTACAGGTCTCCATCAATTTTGAGGGAGTTCAAAATAATATATATATATATATATATATATATATATATATATATAAAGTAAGATTTGACTTATATATAGTATGTATTTTTCAACGAAATGTGTTCAGCTAGACATCCTGACACCACCGTAACTTTGCCCCTAATAAAGTGACAGTAGGTAAAAGATGATCATATCAATTATTTTTTTATGAGTGTGTCAGTTATAAATTTGGCAAGTAAATACAGTTAAAAAAAAAGTCATTATACTGGATGTTTATCTTTGCATAATAAATAAATTATACAGTACCAAGTTAGTAACATTATAAAGCCAAGCAACTGATTTTTTTTGTTCACATGGATTGTATCAATACAAAAAAAATAAAAATACATTTAGTGATAATATATTTTTTTAGTGATGATATTTATTTTCATAATATTTTGTGGTAATCTAGTTAAAGAATTCATTGTCGCAAAAATCTTTAGCAATATTTATGTAAAATAGTACTATGGCTAAATAATTACCATAAAATCCTTTATTTATTGTAATGTATATTGATTTGAATGTAAAGGTCATAACTAAAAATTTCTCATTGGAGTCATCACTATTTTAATTAAAAAAATATAATTACATTTATATTAAAAATAAAATAATTTTTTTTTAATCAAAAATAGTCTACAATAAAAAAAAATATGTATATATTTTATCTTTACATTTTTTATGAAATTACATCGAGTATATATATATATGAAATCGAAAACAAGTAAATAAAGATAACCATAGCTAATTAAAATATACGTATACATAAAAAACAATAATTGTGTAATGTATTTTACCCAAATCAAATTACGTACCAAATTTTCTTTAGGAGCAATAAACTAATAATGTTAATTTATCTTTCATATAAATAAGTAAAATAATTTTGTCAATGTATTGTGACTTCAGTTCAAAGCATCATCATCGTATGATCTCCTCTACCGTTCGTCCCATTTTCTTTCTTCTTATTATTACAGAGGTTGCTCGCTGCCATTAGCAAAACCTCTACTCATTTTCTCTCTTTTTCGATCTCTCTTCGTTGCTCTCCGGCACTTTGCCACTTAGCGAGCAATTCGAATTGGAAGATTTCTGCAATTGAGTAGCTGGTGGATCTTTAGGATTCTTCACACTCAAATCTCTGATTTATTGCCTTTTTCCAATAGAATTCGCATTCGTCGGTGAAAATGGTACGTCCATTAGTTTCAGTATGTTGTTAATGCGTTCGCATTACGTTAAAACTTAGATCTGATTCAAATCTAATTCGATTTAATGGTGGTAAGGGATCACTCTGTTGAGGATTGGAAAAATTCAATGTCGGTTCTGAGAATTAGTTGAGATCTGGTAATTTGTTGTTTACTAACTTAATCTCACTTTTTTTTTTTTTTTTGCATTGGCGATGGCACAGCCTCTAAGATTGGAGATTAAGGTACTATACTTTTTCAGTATTCAAAATATTAATGGTGGATTAAATAGTTTTATATTTTTGTATTGCCAATACGTACTAATGCTGACTGTGGTACTTTGATCAGAGGAAACTTGCTCACAGATCAGAAAGGGTAAAGGCCGTGGATCTACATCCTACGGAGCCATGGTAATGAAACTCATATTTACTAAACAAATAGTAACTTCCTTTCTTTTTTTCCAGTTTTGATGTTTATGCTTGCTCTGTAGTCTCTAATGTTGTTTGTTGGAGTGACATTTTTATATGATGAAGTTTTGGAGTAACAAACTCTTTGCAAAATTTTGAATTACAAAGTTTGTGTTTCTCTTGGGAATGGGGGGCCTGGTATAGTAGAAACGATAATGTCATTTACTTAAATGATAATTCTTGTGGCTCATTCTTTCTATTCTCGTTCACAGGATATTGACAAGTTTATATTCAGGGACCATTTGCATTTGGAACTACCAGACCCAGGTATAGGAAATTACATCCAAACTTGTGCTGCTTCTTATTAAAGTTGGATTCTTGAATCTTGTGAAAGTTATACATGATAAAGTTACTTGTAAAAGTAAGCATAATCCCAAACTAAGGAAGAACATTACATGAAAAAGACGGAGCAGCTATTATGGTCTTGGGATAATGGTCATACGTCGATCTTAACATTTTAGAAAATCCTTCTGAGGAATCTTTAACAATTTAGAGAAAGGGAGTTAGGGGGTGGGCGGGCAATTAGAAGCACTTGCATGGTAGTTGCAACTCTGGCCATGCAAAGATGAATTGGTGTTGATTTTCAATGAGTGCTTAGTAAAGCTCACAAAGCAGCCTTCGATGTTTGCTGGTAGCTTTAGTTCTGACTGTGCGAAGATGATACTATGCGAACTTCCAGCAATTTGTACTTAAAGACAAGCTGATAGTTGTAGCTCCCAGAATTGTTGGTTAGTGGTTGTTTGAAAAGCTGATATTACTATTGAGCTCATAATTTGATTTGCCCTGTATGTAGGTATGTATTCCATTTTCGTATCGCATACCTTTTCCTCTCACCTGACCTTTGGGATAACATCTCCAAGTTAGATCAGTAAAATTGGTACCCAGAAATCAGAACTGCCCCTAAAATTATTTCTCCACCATTGATATCCTCTAATTACTGTAGTTCCAAGTATGTTCAGTATTCATAGTATCTTTACCTATTAGCTACCATTGATACATATGAGACATAACTGTTTTCACTTTGTGTGCAAATGTATACTTATTAGCTTAGTATGAAAAAGCAACTGTATCAGCATTCCCCTAATAGAAGAGAAGTTACATTGTAATGACATTATTTATAGAATGCTGATGAGTCATTCATTTTTAATGCAGACAATGGCACAATCTTTCGAAGTTACTGAATTACCAGGTCCGTTAATTGAATGAAAGTGGTATTTTTTGGTTGGTCAGGGGGTGCATAAGAAACTTTCTGCTTTAACAAAGGGTTGCAGTACCTTTTTAACACCTTAATTATTCTTTGCAGTAAGATCAGCGAAATTTATAGCACGCAAACAGTGGATTGTTGCTGGTTCCGATGACATGTTTATTCGTGTATACAATTATAATACCATGGATAAGGTCAAAGTATTCGAGGCACACACAGATTATATTAGGTGTGTGGCTGTTCATCCTACACTACCATATGTGCTGTCATCATCTGATGACATGCTTATAAAGCTCTGGGATTGGGAGAAGGGATGGGTATGCACTCAAATTTTTGAGGGTCATTCCCATTATGTGATGCAGGTCACATTTAATCCAAAAGACACCAATACTTTTGCTAGTGCATCTCTTGATCGGACTATAAAGGTAATTTTTTTAATCTTTCCTATCGTCCCCTCCCTCCTATGATAAATTTCTAAATAACATCATATTTGTCGTTCACCTATGTAACATTGGGGCTGGTAATGGTTGACTTGTAGATTTGGAACCTTGGCTCTCCTGACCCTAACTTTACACTGGATGCCCATCTGAAAGGGGTTAATTGTGTTGATTATTTCACTGGTGGTGATAAACCTTTTCTAATTACTGGCTCTGATGATCACACTGCTAAGGTTTGCTACTAATAACCTATTCCCATGTTCTGTTGTTGACTGCACCTGTATAGAACCTGAGTTATATGCTCTGGAATCACGAAACAGGTCTGGGACTATCAGACAAGAAGTTGTGTCCAGACTCTTGAAGGTCACACACACAATGTTTCTGCTGTATGTTTTCATCCAGATCTTCCTATTATAATGACGGGGTCTGAAGATGGTACTGTTCGTATTTGGCATGCAACTACTTACAGGTAATACTCAGTATCATTTAATTATTTTAGCTTATTTCAAGGTTCTATTACTATTAGACATGGCATTCATTTTTTGACACAACTTCTTGTGTTTCAATACATTGTCGGACATATAGTTTCTGTAACTTTAAAGACAGCGATTATGCGGATGAATATGGACATATTTAGTTGTAATCTGTAAAGGGAACCACTTCTTTCTATCGTTTGGAGTTGCATGAATCAGTGGAACCGGCCATGTAGCTTATATGAATTATTTGACTGAATTACAATGATGACCTATGTGAATTCTTTGGTTGGGTCTCAACTTTTATCATGTAATGCAGCTAGCATATCTCTTTTGTACTCTTTGCATCTTCTTGATGCTGGTAATGAAACAACTTAGTTCATCAAAAAAAAAAAATTCTTTGATTGAATCACAGTGATGACCTATGTAATGCTATTGGTGGATAAATCAGCACATATTTATTTTTATCTTTCAAGCTGTGTCACCTGCGTAGAGATACAGTTTTTGTTGAAACATATGCACTACTCCCCCCTTATACAAGGAAAGATAATGGATCAAAAGAAAATGGAAAGATATGCACGCCCTACTACCTTAGTCCAAATTGTATGTTCATTTTCCCTTTCTAATTTGTTATGGAATTTTGTCTGTTTTTTACAAAAAGAAATTCTTTGCAACAGATTATGTAACACAAATTACCGAATTTGTGTGTGTGTGTGTGTGTGTTTTGGGCTGGGAGTGGGGGGTGGGGGGTGGGGTGGGGGTGGAGGTGGGGGCATTGCTTAGATGAATGTATCTTTCATTAGGTTGCTAGGTTGTTAAGTTGCTCGGACTCTTCACTTTTGGTGCCGCACCCGTGTCGACACAACATGGGTGTGGGTGTGGGATCCGTGTCCGATTTGGTCAACCAATTTCGGGTACTTTGACCATACTTTGACCAAAATCGATGGGAAAGTGGACAATTTTAATGATTTCTATAATCAATACAAAAGCTAATGAAGAAAATGGAATACCTTTTATATAGAAATTTCCATGTCACTCCTTTTCCTTTAATCTCCTTCTAGGATTCTCGTCAAGTTCTCCACAAATATATCATAATTTAGGTTTTATAACTTTCTTTTTAGATATTTTAATTATTTTTAGGCGAATCTCCGCACCCGTTCCATACATGGATCCATATCCCCGAATCTTAAAAATTAGATCATGAAGGATCCGACATCTAGATCCACACCCGGATCGGACACCCACACCCAAGTCCGAGCAACTTAGTTAGGTTCCATGAATATCGCACGCACATACATGCTGCTGAAATTGACACGTCTCTTGTTTTCAGCATGGAATATTCTTTTTAAGAATTTGAGTAGATCGATAACAACGTTTTGATATCCTCTTTTGCATTGCTGTTTACTAAAGATGAATTATGTTTCCTGTATCTATATCAGTTGACTAACATGTTAACATAGTTAAAACACTCTACGCTATTAGCTGCAGTGCTAATTTTCTTCTTATTTTTCACTCTGAGATTAAACTAATCAATTAAACCTTGAAAACTGACGTGTTTCTAGAATTTTACCTAACGAGAAGATGAAATTCTCCATCTACCACTTAAAGCAATGCATCTCATCTATTGGTGACTTTACCTTTTCAAAATGATTTTTCATTAATTTTTTATACAACCTTCTGGTTCTGATTTCTTGTGTTCTTTTCTAGGTGCTTGGGTTTTAATTGTTTATCTTTTTGTTGATTTGCATTTTCTTGTAAACCTGACAATGTTTTGAATTATCTCTTTTGAAAACTGATGCATTTCTATTATTTTGCCTAAGATAAACTGATGAATTTTTCCTTCACTTTTGTAAGCACTCCTCTGGTTCTGACTTCTGAGTGATTGTCTCCTCTCATAAATCTTGTTTCATTTCTTAATCTTTTTTTTTTTAAAAATAATTATTTCGCGCAGACTCGAGAACACGTTGAATTATGGCCTTGAAAGAGTTTGGGCCATTGGTTACATGAAAGGTTCAAGAAGGTGAGTTTCTATAATTAATTTATAGCTGTATTTTTTATCTGCTTGGAAGTCTAACGATTTCCATATTTACTTTGATTTTCAGTTCTTTCTTTTCTTTTTATATTTGAACGAGGAAAGAGGGAATAGCCAATGTTAGTTGAATCGTGAGCTTACAAAAAAAAATAATTTGAAACTAGGAAATATTAAAGAGCTAAGGAGTAGATCATGATTTTCATCTTTTTCTTTGTATTTGCATTTGTTCAGCTAGCTGCAGTTATAATTAATGTATTAAATGTATAGGGTTGTAATTGGTTACGATGAGGGAACCATTATGGTAAAACTTGGTCGAGAGGTACCTGTTGCTAGCATGGATAATAGTGGAAAAGTCATATGGGCTAAGCACAATGAGGTTCAAACTATTAACATCAAGAGTGTGGGTGTGGATTATGAGGTATGGCATCAATTTCCTTCAAGTCTGCTCGCCTGATTCAAATTACAGAATATTGTTTTCCTGTCACCCCCTCAATTACTGCTGGATATTGTTTTATGAATAATTTGCTTTATATCAGGTTACTGATGGAGAAAGATTGCCTTTGGCAGTCAAGGAATTGGGAACTTGTGACCTATACCCACAAGTGAGTCAGATTTACAGCTAATACCTGGCATTTTGTATAATTTTGTATCACCTGCTTTGCAACTGTGAATTGGATCTGGTTCCATAGTTCAATACTTCAATTGTTATTCATGTAAGGTTATCCTGTTTGGGTTGCATAAATTGTATCTTCTTTCTAGTAAAAGACTTGCTATTTTCGTTAAAATAAGCAATCCATAGATTTGAAACCAATCCTCCCTTAATCTGATTTCTGGTTTTCGTTTTGTACAGTTTCTCTCTTCAGACTTCCATGGGAAGCCATTTTGTAGTAGTGATGCTTATCCCAGAAGATATGACTTATGTACCTGCTTCTTTGCTTTCCTTATGTCCTTAAAGATGTGTCATTTTATTGGTTCTTTAGTCATCTTCTCATAGTTTGAGGTTGTGCTTGGAATATACTAGTTTCCCTCTTAGGGTTAAAGGATGTAATTACTTAGATGTCACTTACTGTTGATCTCTTTCTTTTTCTCCTCCTTCACAGAGCTTAAAGCATAACCCAAATGGAAGGTTTGTCGTTGTTTGTGGAGACGGTGAGTATATCATATATACTGCTCTGGCCTGGAGAAATAGGTCATTTGGCTCAGCTCTGGAATTTGTTTGGTCGTCTGATGGAGAGTATGCTATCAGAGAAAGTACTTCAAGGATTAAGATTTTCAGCAAAAATTTCCAGGTTTCATGAATGTCCTCACAACTGCCTCCCTCCCAAATTTGGATTACTTTTGTGTTATGCTTCAGATTATGTGTTATTTAATCTAATGATATTACTTTAAATAATGGACCCCACAATTAGATGTTATCCCCTCTTACTCAATCTCTTTTTCTCTCTCTCCTATTTCGTACCCTTAATTTGTTACTTCTTAGAGGCCTGACAAGTAAATTTGGGTTCATGTGCATGCAGTAAGTTGTAGTTCTTTAATGCATTTAGCTTCTCTTCGTCTTGAAGCTGAAGGGTGCATTGTGTTGTAGTTTCTTTTGTTCACCTGGATTGAAGTGAATATGCTGATATCTCCAGGAAAAAAAGAGTATTCGCCCTACTTTCTCTGCTGAGCACATCTATGGGGGTACCTTATTGGCAATGTGCTCAAATGATTTCATTTGCTTCTACGATTGGATTGAGTGCAGGTTGATACGATGGATTGATGTTAATGTCAAAGTAAGATAGATAAGCTTGACTTCCATAAGTGCTATGTTGGTCCTTTACTCTTTTGATGGTTGTTACAACATCATTTGTTTTTTTTTTGCTTCAACTACTTCAGAACCTCTACTGGGCTGACAGTGGTGATCTGGTGGCTATTGCTAGTGATACTTCATTCTACATACTGAAGTATAATGTGAGAGCTCTCTTTCTCAGATTTTTAAACTACTACTATATCTTTTCTTTGCAAGCTATTGTGTTATGATTGTCCTTTTGTTAAACCTGCAGCGCGATGTTGTTTCTGCACATTTAGATAGTGGAAGATCTGTAGATGACCAAGGTGTTGAAGATGCTTTTGAACTTCTTTATGAAATAAATGAACGTGTCAGAACTGGAATTTGGGTCGGAGATTGTTTCATTTACAACAATTCTTCTTCGAGACTGAATTACTGTGTAGGCGGCGAGGTATGAAAAGTCATTCATGCAGTTTTATGGACCTCTTTGTTTTCAGTATGTCTCATCTCATACAGGTGAGTAACAGTGTTTCTTACGATCTTTAGGTGACCACCATGTTTCACTTAGACCGACCCATGTACCTGCTGGGATATCTCGCTAATCAAAGTAGAGTATTCCTGATTGACAAAGAGTTCAAGTGAGTAGGCTCATGACAGCTTCTCACACAGGAACTAGAAAAATTATTTCAAGTATGATTCTTCTATGATGACCCATATTCTTTTCATTACAGTGTCGTGGGATATACTCTTCTGCTCAGCTTGATAGAGTACAAGACACTTGTGATGCGTGGTGACTGGGACAGAGCTAATGCGGTCTTACCATCAATTCCTAAGGATCACCATAACAGGTACATCTCTATTCTTCTTGTAATATGTTTTTTTCTGTGAATATGATTAATGAATTGTGCTTGATTGCGATTTTTCCTTCATCTTCGAACACAGTTGCAAAATGTGACAAAATGGCAGTTAAAAAAATACAAACATCATTTTAGTGTAGTCTATGATGTAAATTGTTTTCTTAAGACACATTATTGAGTATTGGAGTGAAATGTGTCCAAATGGTATGAAATGGATTTTGAGGTTTCATATAGCCCATCCCATCTAGTTTGTGAACACAGTTGTTGTATTGATGTAAAATTGTTTATTATCATGGGGGTGTGGCACACACTGCTAAAGTTACTCTGATAGCCGTAGTAATTTTAGTGCTAATACGTGCTACAAGCCCTGACTTTTGGAAGGGATGCATTTATTAGATAAAAGGATATTCTTGCTGCTATGCTATGTGATTGAATGCAGTCATTCATGTTCTTATCTTTCCTATGATCTATTGGGATCTGCATTACTATATTGTGTTTAGTAATTAAGCCTTGGGCGGTGGTGGATTTATTTCTGTCTTATATGATGGGATTATCAAGTTCTCTAAGTTGTGATGAAATGATTCCCCGTAGTGTTGCTCGTTTCTTGGAATCACGAGGTATGATTGAGGAAGCATTGGAAGTTGCAACAGACGCTGACTACAGATTTGAACTTGCCATACAGTTGGGTAAATTAGACATTGCAAAGGTAAGGGCTACTAACTCGCGAAAGTGTGCGATTTGACTTCAGCCTCTCTTCCTTTATACTTGTCTCTGTCAGAAGAACCACATGTTGTTAAGTATGGGCATGCACCCCTTCTTGTTTGCAGGAAATTGCTGTAGTAGCACAGAGCGAATCCAAATGGAAGCAGTTGGGTGAACTGGCAATGTCTGCTGGAATGGTAATTGATACTTACAGCCACTTGAGCCCCTTTTTTTAAAAACCAAATTTTTACCAGGGGGAACATAAACCACTTGAATTTTCAAAAACAAGTAAATTGATGAGTTTTACAAATGGTCAGTGTTTGAGCTTCTTAATTTATATCAGAAATTCCAAGTCAGCTCTCCGAAAGTTTCTTTAGCAGAAAACTCCTGACCCATACCTTTTTTGCTGCTGGAAAAATCTATGGTTAAGGTTCTGAACTCTGTTGGTTGTCCTTTTGCCTGTGACAGTTTACCGAATGTTTCTGTTTGTAGTTCAGTGGTAAAGGGTGTTTGTAGTTGATTTCTGCAGCCTCCTGGTCATTCTTCCTAGTACTCTTTACTTGGATTATAACAACATACCCAGTGTGATCCCACAAATGGGGTCTGGGGATGGTGTGGGGTGTACACAAACCTTACTCCTACCAACTGTTCTTTACTTGGATTCTCTATCAATATTGCTGTTCTATATTTTGCAGCTGGAGATGGCAGAGGATTGTTTGAAATACGCTAATGACTTGAGTGGTTTGCTGCTGCTTTATTCCTCATTAGGAGATGCTGAAGGAATTGCTGAATTAGCATCTCTTGCAAAAGAGCATGGAAGAAACAATGTTGCATTCCTTTGCCTGTTCCTCCTGGGTAAAGTGGAAGATTGTGTTCAGCTGTTGGTTGACAGGTACTTTTTTCGTTTGAGATCCTCTTCAGTTTGTTGCCACTTGTCAGATTGTTGTCAACTCTGGAATGATATTCTCTATTGCAATTACTTTGCAGCAACCGGATACCTGAGGCTGCATTTATGGCAAGATCTTACCTTCCAAGTAAGGTTTCTGAAATAGTTGCAATGTGGAGGAAGGACCTTAATAAGGTCAGTGATATTCATTTTTGTGATTGCTATTAGATTTACATTGTCCACTATTTAAGGAGCTGTGTATTCTCTTGGTCAGTTTTTTTAAAAAATATGTTACTTTCGTTTTAATCTTTTTAAAAATAAATAAAGAAATAAAGTACAATGCTTCTGCCTCATGTTGCGGGGATCATGCTTTTTGACCTTTAAGTTAACAGTGCAAAGGAACTTAGGAGCTCTTTGATGGTACTGTTATGCCTGTGATAAGACATACAAATTTGCTGGTGTTGACGTGTGTGTTCTCTTTTCCAACTTTTGCTTGCATTTGCATGTGCCTGCCATGAAATATTTCTGTCAATTTCTCTCAGCGGCCAATGTGGCCTGAGAACACCCTATATTCGATACAGACATCCTTTTAACTTCACGATTAGAATTTGAGTTTCTTTGTTAAAAAAATGATTTGAACTTGAGTGCAAGTAGTAAGAGAACTGCAGAAAAGGTTGTCTTTTATGGGTAAGAAACAGTCTGCAGAATTATTTGCAACCATGTCACTCAGAATTCTTGTCAGATTTTGAACCTAGTTTTCTGCATGATTTCGGCCTGTAGGTTAACCAGAAAGCAGCAGAAGCTTTGGCTGATCCTGAAGAATATCCCAACATGTTTGAGCACTGGCAAATTGCACATGCTGTTGAAGCTAGAGTCTCAGAGGAAAGGTGTATATAGACCACTATTCTCCTTTTTGTGGATCTTTTGTAGCTTGTACACTGGTGGCTCTTTGAAAAAAGTTTACATCTCTTTTTCTATTTGTACTCCTTTCCTCTTATTGCTGGAGTATGAATTCAACAGGGCTTAATGAATGGGCATATTTAACACTAGTGTGGACTGATTCCCAGTTATGAGACCAAGTGTTGCGCACAATTTTATTGTGAAAATTTTTCATCAAGGTTATTTTCTAATTTTTTGTAGGGGTGTATACCCACCAGCAGCAGATTATGGAAATTATGCTGATAGACCAACTTCCAACCTTGTAGAAGCTTTCAGCAACATGAAAATGGATGAAGAAGAACCCCTTGAAAATGGAGAAATGGACCACGAGGTATTAGATGGACATGTTTCTATTTGTCTCATATGAGGATTCATTTTCCATTATGTGTCCATTTATATATATATATATATATATATATATATATATATATTTAAAAAAAGAAGTAGAAAACATAGTTAGCATTTTACATTATTTTGTTTATACAATGCTGGGGATTAGATATGGATGTATGGCATAATAGTTTGTATTTCAAGCATCTTAACAACAACCTTATGCTCGATGGTAGTTGATACCCTTCATACAAGCAGCTTATACGACTAATCACTGTGGTAATGGCCATGTTTAAAACTGATTGTTTCCTTGTTTAAACTCCCCAGGTTGTGGAACAGAATGGTGATGAGGTTCAAGAACAGGGACAAGATGGCACTCAACAGGAGAGCCAAGAAGAGGCTGTTGTCGTAGATGCTGACTCTACTGATAGTGCAGTACTCGTCAATGGAAACGAGGCTGAAGAAGAGTGGGGTACGAATACTGAAGGAAAACTGTCAGCCTAAAAGCAATTGGTTGGGCCGGTGTGAAAATCCTAATTTTGTAGCTGGTGATTAATTGAATTTCTTTTAGTTGCTGTGTTTGGCTCCTATACATTCCAAATCCTTCTCTTTTTTCTTTTATGCCTCCTTGTTTTTTCTTTAACCTTAACTGCTTGAAGCAATTGCAATTTTGGCAAACCCAACCTTGAGAAGGCATATTGCCTTTCCTATGAAATACTAAAATGTGGAGTTTGGAGTTTGTTCTCTTCTTTCATGTCTAGATATTAATGTATTTTCAAACTTTTTAAAGTACCTCAATCCATAGATAATTTCTGACATTTAGCTTGAACTGCTTTTATGGGTGAAAATTCCAGCACTGGCTAATATTTTTCAGCTGATTAGCATTTGACATTCATTTGTTTTTGGCATAAGTTAGGAAGTTAACTACGTTGGCATTCATTTGTTTCTTGGCATTTCACTTCTCCTTCTCGATTTGTCCCTATTTGTGCTTGTTCTTTTCTTTTTCGTTCAATTTATTGTTACTTTATACTGCCTCTCTTATTAGCTGTTATGTTATGTTTTCGTCAATGTTTTTTTCTTCTTCTTTATACCTGAAATTGCTGAACTTGAGCCAAGGGTCTTTACGAAACAACCCTTCTACCTCCACGAGGTAGTGGTAAAGTCTGCGTACACTCTACCCTCCCCAGACCCCACTTGTGGGATTTCACTGGGTATGTTGTTTTTTGTGGTTGTCAATTTATTGTTACTTACCTCTCATTCCTTTTTATTCTTTTTGCAGTGCTTACACCACATAACTAGGTTCAGTGAAGACAGTTGGTTCCAGCTGTATGTAATCCGTTCTTCTGGTGAGAATTGAGTTTTCTGCATCAAGCATAATTTTATGCATCCTTTGTCTGATAAACAGTTCTTATCTGTATGTCTTCTTGATTGGGGGTGCTTCAAATTGTATCTTATTTATCAAGTCTTTTGTGTGTTAACTACACTTGCATGCATATCATTTCATTTGCTTGACTGGTGCCCTTGTAGAATATTTGAACTTGTACATTTAACCTTGTTCTGCCTTGGCCTATATGCAAGAAACTGAAGAAGCCATGTTTCCCCCCCTAGAATTTGGTCAATTTTTTGATTCATACGTATGTGTAACCACATTGTAATACAGAAATATTCTTGAAAGCGCTGTGTGTACTATCCAGAAAAAGATAGAATAATTGTGTTCTGCAGTTCTTTCACTTGCATAATGTTTTAGTTTACATTATTTGACTACACTTCTGGTATACTTGATCTGGATTTGGATTCAATAATGCAGATCTTCGAAAAGTTCTGCTTACAATGTATAATGAGTGTTTGAATTCCTTGGCTTTATAGAACATTTAGACGGAAGAAAAATCTTCAATTTGTTTGGTCAGATTAAAGCTATAATCATTTTCAGTTTTGTTTTTTACACCTTAATTCGTGTTGACAGCTTGCAGAATTCTGACAAATGCCTGAATTCCTTGTTTACCTTCACATCAGGGAAAACATGCACTGTTTGGACCGTTTGACAGAAATTTGAACTTTTCATTCCAGGTTCTCAAAGTTGTTGTCTGAATGGGACGAACGATGAAGGGACTGGCTGGCTGTCTGTTTTGAGTGGTGAACGAGTTTTGGTGGCACACTGTAGAAAACATTTGTCCCAGCTCAGTTATACGCATAGATTTATACACTATTATTCTTTATGAGGGATACAATTCTTTAATCCGTCAAAATTCTTTCAATCCATTGTGAATGTAAAAACAGTTGCACAAAATATGCAAGTGGAGATACTGCGGAAGTGCTTTTGAGTTCATATTTCTCTATGATTCTCCAACTCACTGTGTTCCCTTCACCAGAGCCTTTTCTGCCAACTGTATTCAGTCAATGGTAGTAACAATCTCTATGTAGCAGACAGATTGAGATATTAATATTTTCTTTTTTCCATTTTATTGGCGCAATCACTTTCACTATATTAAGGATTTAGAAGTCGAATTTCAATTATACATAAGCTAAAACTTGAACTTACTGATTCCAAACACCATGGAATTATATCTTAAGCAGAAAGATGACTTCCTATAACAAACACCATGTTCTTTTACTTCATCAATTTTCTTTTTAGGGTTATAATATTAATTTTTATCATGGTTAGGATGTCAAAGTTTGATTTAAATCCACTTGCAGATCAAAGGTAATAGCTTGAAATTCAGTTATGTTTAGTTGTAGTTACAAATGCAACTAATGAATTTGAAGCTCCAATGTGTATGATCTCTGCATAATTTGAAAAGCTTCAACAAGTACACCAAAGAAGATAAATATATAAAAGACTTTCATCAAAGCATTTACTCATGCTCATTGTTGGTGGGTATTGCAAAACTATCGCTTGAGAAGTAAGTAAGAAGTTGATCCTTGCTTGGTCATTAGAATAATATCAGTTATTAGTGACAGGTCACTCACTTTATTAGAATGAAAAGAATTTGCAAAACATCGCTAATTAAAAAGATATATTAGTACTATGCTTTATTGCTTAAGAATGCACCATATCTTACGATTTGCTATTGAATTTATGAACCTATGTTTTTATTTCCTATCACGTACCAAACTTGATAATATTCTGAAAACAATTCATGTATTGCAATTCAAAAATAATTTAATCAAAAGATACAACTTATTTAAAAGATGGTTTTTAGATAATTAATAAATAAATAGAATAAATAACAACTTTGTGAGCTAAATTTTAATCTTTCTAAAAGTAAAAAAGAATAAATAAGGAAAGCAAAAAAAAAATAGAAAAAGGAAGCTGATTCTGTTCATAAGCTCAGTCTAGGGTTTTTATACACTTCGCTACCATTTTCATTACAGTAGAAAGATTCTCTCTAAAACTACTTGAAGAAATCAGACTGCTTCCAGGTAACGTCGATCTCGCTTCTCTTGCTTTTGTTTATGGATTTTCTGTAATTAATTCGATTTTTAGCTTATGGTTTATTATACTTGATTAAAATAACTATCGGTAAAACAAATCCAGAATTTGTTGTGAGAGAAGGTTTTCTGGTAAGGTACTGTTTGGCGAATGAAATGGATATAGGAAATGAACTGAGATTGAATTATTTTGTATGTAAGTTGTAATGATTTCTTATTTGAAACTAGTTCAACTGGTAGGAGTGTTATTTCAGTGACACATAATGATAGACCCAAATCTTTCCTGGAAGAGAATAAATGAGGAAGAAGATGTGAATTTTGTTACCGCGGTAGTGAAGAATTATAAAATGTAGGTTATATCTGGTGTGATTTGTTTCATTGTTCAAGTTAGCTACTTCTTTATGTTGTAATGGTCACTGCAAACATGTATTTCTTAGAATGCCTTATTGTTGAATTTTTTGAGTGATAAAACTTTGTTCTGTTCGCTTCTTGGCGCATTTACTATTTCATATATAGAATCCATTTGCTGAAAAACTCTTGGTCTGCCACTGCCTACAAAATACCAAGTGTAATCCCACTAGTAGGATTTGGGGAGGGTAGGATCCCACAAAAGATTCATTTAGTCGACCTCCTATTTTTCACCAAAAATGTTATGATCCTGTACACAGAAGAAATCACTCAATTCTGTTGCTAGCTTTACATAATTGTAAAGAGGAATGTAATACCAATACACAAAATGGAGAGGTTGGAAAAAGCATAGATTTGTCGTAGGATTTAGAATGTACTTTCACCACTACCTTTGGCCTTCTGTGGGTTGTATGTTAAGGTCCTATGGTTCATTCAAACCTAGTAGCTTTTTCTCGGACCCTGTATATTTGTTAAAAATTTCTCTTACTGAGTACAAATAATTGATTTTGAACCTAGAAAATCATATGAACTGTGGTAAAATACCAAATTTGAACCCATAAAGATCAAATTTTGGATCTGCCTCTATGTCAAGACACTTGTCAGTTTAAAGCTTATCAGTTGCCTTGTGTTTGCAGTAAATATTTTGGTGAAATTCTTCAGGCAGGTTTTTTTTGAGAAGGTTTCTTCAGGTAGGTTTTGATTCATATAAAAGAGAGAAATAAGAGGTTTTGAATTAGAAAATTCAGAGCTCCACTTCTGTTTTCTTGTTTCCTTATAAAGAAATTCTTTGGGTTCTGCTTCTACAGTGCTGTCTTATCTCTTCCAAGTTTCTGTTTGATATTGATTAGAGTTTTATGCATGCATGCGATCTGAAAGGCTCTGAATACGACAAAAGGAATTGTTTAATTTTCTATACTTACTACTACTCATCCTCATTTTACATATAAAAAACTTTTCATTCTCACTTTTGAACGGTAATCGATAACCTGGTTGGATACGAGGAGTAAATGCTCTCGCATGTGTGTCTGTATGTATCTTAACTCAGCAGTCTTATATCACCTTTCCGTTGTATGTTCTGGCCTTTGTACCTCTGATGCTGGTACAAAGCAGGTCTGAAAGCTTGACATGAAGCTTTTGACATTCTAACTACTAGTTGCATTGTTTTCTTCAATGAGTTTGTTGTGTATGTTAGTTGTTGGGATAGTTTGTTGCCATGGTATAAGCTTCCGTGTAGTTATTTCAAAGTACTACTGTCATCTGATCCACCTTCCTGATGATTGATGAAATTTTTCTGGGCAGTCTGTTGTCTTTTCGTCCTGGTTTATCTAGACTGTGACTTCCCTCTCAATGGCCTAGGCTGCTTTATGCCACACAGCAGATTGAATTCATTTGTCAGGTTACTGAGACTTCTGAGTATTTCCTGCAGAAATTTGAATCGTCATCAACTTTTTGGGAACTCTTCAAGTGTCGTTCTTCATTTTGGGATGGGGGACACGGAATCTCTTCAACCATCAAAGAAAAGGGCTGCTGTAAAGGAACTATCACGAGATAATCCTGGTCTTGATGATGATAATGAGTCATCTGAACAGGAGAATGGAACTTTCAAGAGAGCAAGCGATGAGGTGATGGCAAATAGGAGAATCGTCAAAGTTCGTAAAGCAGCATCGACTACAACTACTCCTTCTTCTAACCCTTTTGCAGCGATCCAGTTGGTTCCACCTGCTAATACCAGTACAACTCCTGCCGTGACCACAACTGAAGCTGGGAATGGAACAACATCTTCCAAGAAACTAGAAGATTCAAATGATCAAAGTGAGGAAATTAAAAAGGAAGAAACAGATGTGAGTAAGGAAGCTGATCATGAGAAGGAAAGTGATGAAAATTCTAAACTACCAGAGAGCAAATTTGAGTCAACCGCTGATGCTAATGTTGATAAGGAGAAAGTTGATAAGCCTAATGAACCTAACAAACCTGAATCTACTGAAAAGAAGGCAGTGGGAAGTGAGAGAATTAAAGATGACACTAAGACGGTCACGGTAGTGGAGAAGAGTGCAGATGACATAGAAGTGGGAGGCAATAAGACAGAAATTGAAATGGAAAAACACGTTGGCGATGGAAAAAATGACAAGGATGCTGAAACTGCATCTTTTAGCTCGTTTCAACAGCTCTCCAGTAGCCAAAACGCTTTCACAGGACTTGCAGGAACTGGGTTCTCCAATACTACATTCTCATTTGGAGCTAGTTCAAAAGAGGGATCTCCACTAGGGTTTGGTTCTGAATCAGGTGCTGGTTCTGGTTCTGGGTCTCTCTTTGGAGTAAAAAGCGACCAGTCAATTATCGGTGTTAGTCTTCCCACTAATGGAAATGCTTCTCTATTCGGTTACTCAGGGTCATCTAATGTTAAAAAGAGCGAGGGAACTGGATTTCCTTCCATGCAAGAGGTTCCCATTGTAACAGGGGAGGAGCATGAAAAGGCAATCTTTACAGCTGACTCTGTGCTGTTTGAATATCTTAATGGAGGGTGGAAGGAGCGTGGAAAGGGAGAGCTGAAGCTCAATATTTCAAGTGGAACTGGAAAAGCTAGACTTGTTATGAGAACCAGAGGAAATTACAGGTTGATTTTGAATGCTAACCTTTATCCTGAAATGAAGCTTGCAAGTATGGATAAAAAAGGCGTCACCTTTGCTTGTATGAATAGTGCTGATGATGAGAAAGATGGACTTTCAACAATTGCTTTGAAGTTCAAGGATGCCTCTATTGTTGAGGAGTTTCGAGCTGCTGTGATGGAACATAAAGATAAGATAGAAGTCTCTTTGAAGACGCCGCCAAATTCTCCGTGAAGTTCAGATGACTAATAATTTTTGCAATGATGCATAGAGATTCTATTATCATCACAGAACCCACCTACATACATTTTCCCCTTTTCTACCCCTTTGCATAGTTTTAAAAAAAAAAAGTAGAGTATTTTGTCCATAGATGGATAACTTATGATCCTATATAGCAAGTAGTGTTAAACATTATGATGTTGTTTATCCCTAATATTTCTTCTCTCTTTTGACTTTTAGGGATATAACTTGTGGTTTAACTGCCTTTAATATTGCTTTATTATTCCCACGAATTGTAGACGCAACTCTAGCCTGATTTCATTCTATCATTTTCTGATGTAATACTTTCTTTTGCTTGTTGTTACTTGTTAGCTCCTTGAAATTACAAGTTCTTGAATTCCTATCTCAATTTAGATGGTGTGTACACAGCCTTACTGCTACCTTGTGAAGGTAGAGAGATTGTTTTTTGATAAACCTTCGGCTTAAGTAAAGCTTATCAAAAATCAAGCATGTAATGAAACCAAGTAGGGTATTTAGATGACAAACCAATAGTATTCCCATAGAAAACAGTGGCTTTATTCTTAAGAGGATATTGCAGAATAAACACGTTCTTGATTTGTTTTTATTGTGCTAAATTTCGTTTTCGCCCTACCAATCCATAAGAAATGAGTACTAATTAGTTTAAACAGTAATGCTAATTCTTTTCTTCAGAGAAATGTTTGGATCTCTTCACGTGCTATGATTAGCTCTTTACCCAATGCCATTTCCTAGTTCACGGGTCATGCAAAGACAGTGAAAAAAATATTCAAAAGTGAGTGCACCAGACAGATTGGCCTACTACGTACATTACAGCATTTTAACCAATTATAAACTGAGCTTCACGCAATTCCATTAATCGTATTCGTTTTTTTCCTATTAATCATATACTCGCATTGGTACATCGCGAGTCCACACCGAAGACTATGCAACTTTATACCTAGTCCTCAATTCGAGACTTCTGATTAAAAAATGAAAAATTACTTATTGGTTCGTTATATATTGTTTGTTAATTGACAAAACGAACAGTAATTGCCTTTAAATTTGTGTTTAGGGTTACATTACAGGATTAACCTTGTGAATTGTGATACTGCAGAATTCTATGCTTCTTCTGAAGTCTACAAAAGGATTAGAAAAAGGAGGCCAAAATTCAGAAACACACTCGTGAATTACTTTTCCATTTTCAAACTTGAAAACAGCATAAGAAAAAAGAAATTTATAAAAATGGGAACTACCACACACACACACACACCAACAGAAAAGGAAAAAAAAAGAAGCTAAAAACAATGAAGTCCAATAAAATATTCCAGACTGTAATAGTGCCATTTCTATGGAATTGAGTAGTTCTTGGTGCACATTCTTGAGCAGGATCCAACACAGTCATCCATTTTTCCACCATCTAAAAACAAAGAATGAAAAGAGAACATCAATTATAGAGCAAATACACCAAGACAAAGATAATGTACAAATAAAGATTACTCCCTCCGTTTTCAATTTGTTTATCTGGTTTTAAGTTACACAGAGTTTAAGAAAGTAAAGATAACATTTACATTTTCTTGTCTTAAACTAAAGATACATAGAATGTACCAAAAAAAAATCTTTAATCTCGTTGTCTTAAACGAACTAAAAAAGAAAAGTAAGACAAACAAATTGAAACTTACTAGGTTGATGTTTTGTGCTGAGAGCAGAACATGTAGAGAAAGCACAACCAAGCTTGCAGAAGTTAAGGTTCTTACTGTCTGCAACATCATTGTGTGAAGTGGGAATAATAGAGGAACTATTACCTGGATCAGAACTAAAAATGCATTCTTTTAAGCATCTAGAAGTACAAGTACAAAGATTCTGAGAAGGTTCAATTAAGCAGAATATAAAGCATTTCGAATAGCAATCCCTAAAAGTGGAAACAGAGGCACTGGACTGCCCTATAAACATCCCAAATGCCATTAACACAAAAACAAAAGCCCATAACTTCATTTTTCCTTTAACAACAAAATGTTCTTGGCCTATGGAAAAATTATACAACTGTAATAGCCAGTATTCACAAGTGGCATATATAGTAGTAGTAATACTAGTAAAAGATTGATCATTGTTTTGGTGGTAGCTAAAGTTGCGGTGACATGTGATGGTTTTTTGTCTTTGCTATGGCTGTTTTTATATTGGACTATTAGTATAAGCCGATCTTGGATTTGAAGTTTATGAGTTTATGTAACGTCCTCAAGTTAATAGTTCATATAAAGTAACAACTAGGTACCACAATTAATAATTACTTAACTCGTACATCATACTCTGCATCCACCACTGATTGTCTATTAGAGAGGTAGTTATAAAGGATAAGGCATATGAAAATGAGTTTAAACCCACCTACCCCTCCCTTCTCTTCCTCTATATACATGTTAATACTTGGAAGAGAAAAAAATAATCTATACAACCGACTGATCACAAAAAACAGGAAGAATTTTGATTAAAATCAAGGTAGGGTTTGCAAATTTCGACCATATTCAGAGAAAAATGTATCAAATAATGTGTTTTGAGTCATAAATTTTGTATCTTTTAGATAGTGTGCATAAATTTCATAAAGTACTTTAAGGGGTGGTTTGGTGTGATGTATAAAGGGAGTTAATTTTGGGATAAATTTTGAGCACCCTTTAATCCTTTGTTTGGTTGCACAACATGGGAAAACTTATCCCAGGATTAATAATTAGTCCTGGAATAAGTTATCACTATCTTTGGGTGGAATAGTAATACCGAAATAACTTATCCCGGTATAAGATAGATAAAATAACAAAAGTGACCCTTTAAACTCTTTTTATACCTCATTTTTTATATCCATATAAAATCATATATTATTTTAAATATCATGTATAATAATAGTTATGACTTTCACTACTCCTTATTTTTATTATAATAATTCTTCATATTTTTTAACAAAATTACACTATAAATATAATTTTATTTATGAATTTATTTGACTAATTCTTATGTTTATTTATATTTTAATTTAATTTCCTTACTATCGAATTACATATTTTTAATTGTATATTCTTTTAGCCACTTGAAAATTTATATTTTATATATCAATTAAAATGAGAGATAAAACGAAATGCTACGGTACTAATACAAGCTTCCCGTGTAGTTTTCTCTGAAATTAGTTTATATTGGTATTCTTTTTAGCTAGATATTTTGTGTTTATTTTTTTTATCTTCTTTTCATCTCATGTACACTAATTTCGGGAAGAATTCTATTGTTAGTTCACCATGAAAGATGATTTAAAAATGAAGATAACTTTAGTATTTTGCAATTTAAGAATGATACGTGTTTAAATGAAGTAACATAAATAATAAATCATTTTGTACTTTAACAAATTTAGATGAAAATTTTATTCTTAAATACATTTGGTACAATTATGGAAATGCACACACAAAAATATTTAAGCTAAATAAGACAAAAGTTTTATTTTTAAGAATAAACAACTANTTGTGTGAAGTGGGAATAATAGAGGAACTATTACCTGGATCAGAACTAAAAATGCATTCTTTTAAGCATCTAGAAGTACAAGTACAAAGATTCTGAGAAGGTTCAATTAAGCAGAATATAAAGCATTTCGAATAGCAATCCCTAAAAGTGGAAACAGAGGCACTGGACTGCCCTATAAACATCCCAAATGCCATTAACACAAAAACAAAAGCCCATAACTTCATTTTTCCTTTAACAACAAAATGTTCTTGGCCTATGGAAAAATTATACAACTGTAATAGCCAGTATTCACAAGTGGCATATATAGTAGTAGTAATACTAGTAAAAGATTGATCATTGTTTTGGTGGTAGCTAAAGTTGCGGTGACATGTGATGGTTTTTTGTCTTTGCTATGGCTGTTTTTATATTGGACTATTAGTATAAGCCGATCTTGGATTTGAAGTTTATGAGTTTATGTAACGTCCTCAAGTTAATAGTTCATATAAAGTAACAACTAGGTACCACAATTAATAATTACTTAACTCGTACATCATACTCTGCATCCACCACTGATTGTCTATTAGAGAGGTAGTTATAAAGGATAAGGCATATGAAAATGAGTTTAAACCCACCTACCCCTCCCTTCTCTTCCTCTATATACATGATAATACTTGGAAGAGAAAAAAATAATCTATACAACCGACTGATCACAAAAAACAGGAAGAATTTTGATTAAAATCAAGGTAGGGTTTGCAAATTTCGACCATATTCAGAGAAAAATGTATCAAATAATGTGTTTTGAGTCATAAAT
This sequence comes from Solanum stenotomum, assembly GCF_019186545.1. Classification (NCBI taxonomy): domain Eukaryota; kingdom Viridiplantae; phylum Streptophyta; class Magnoliopsida; order Solanales; family Solanaceae; genus Solanum; species Solanum stenotomum. The sequence continues at coordinate 9,766,518 of NC_064289.1, read as the reverse complement.
TTTGTATCTTTTAGATAGTGTGCATAAATTTCATAAAGTACTTTAAGGGGTCGTTTGGTGTGATGGATAAAGGGAGTTAATTCTGGGATAAATTTTGAGCACCCTTTAATCCTTTGTTTGGTTGTACAGCATGGGAAAACTTATCCCAGGATTAATAATTAATCCTGGAATAAGTTATCACTATCTTTGGGTGGAATAGTAATACCGGAATAACTTATTCCGGTATAAGATAGATATAATGACAAAAGTGTCTCTTTAAACTCTTTTTATACCTTATTTTTTATATCCATATAAAATCATATATTATTTTAAATATCATGTATAATAATAGTTATGACCTTAACTACTCCTTATTTTTATTATAATAATTCTTCATATTTTTAAAAAAAATTACACTATAAATATAATTTTATTTATGAATTTATTTGACTAATTCGTATGTTTATTTATATTTTAATTTAATTTCCTTACTATGGAATTACATATTTTTAATTGTATATTCTTTTAGCCACTTGAAAATTTATATTTTATATATCAATTAAAATGAGAGATAAAACAAAATGCTACGGTACTGAATACAAGCTTCCCGTGTAGTTTTCTCTGAAATTAGTTTATATTGGTATTCTTTTTAGCTAGATCTTTTGTGTACTTTTTATTTTTTTAATCTTCTTTTCATCTCATGTACGCTAATTTCGGGAAGAATTCTATTGTTAGTTCACCATGAAAGATGATTTAAAAATGAAGATAACTTAAGTATTTTACAATTTAAGAATGATACGTGTTTAAATGAAGTAACATAAATAATAAATCATTTTGTACTTTAACAAATTTAGATGAAAATTTTATTCTTAAATACATTTGGTACAATTATGGAAATGCACACACAAAAATATTTAAGCTAAATAAGACAAAAGTTTTATTTTTAAGAATAAATAACTACTGCTTGAAAAGAAAATATATATAAAAAAACACTAAATAAATTGAAGGGTATTTTCGTAAATAAACAACCTATTCTTAGAATTTATGTAATGCATAGTGTATTAAAAGGAACCAACCAAACGGTCAATAAGAAATAATCTCAGCATAACTTATCTCATCCTAACTTATCCATCATAACTAATCCCATCATAACTTGTATTCAAACCAAACGACCCCTAACAATTTCCTCTATTTTTCTTTAACTGCTTAATGTAATGTAATACACCCAATTTTTTTAACTGCTTAATGCAAAATAACTATGTTTCAAACTCTCAATACCAAACAAGTTAAGTTCATCATATAGAACTTCAATGTCCATAGGCAAATGGTTACTTGGTGTTGCTGGAAATAAACCAGAAAAAAAAAGGAGGTTCTAGCTAAGTGAATTAACATACAGATTGTTCAGACTTTGTATGCAAACCTGATGCATCTATATATGCCCTGAGTAGCAAATCCCCCGTTCAGAAACCACAAAATATTCTAACAGGTAGTAAGGTACACATCACCAAAGCTCAAATTTTGCAGAAAGCTATATATACATTTACTCTTAAACTTCCATGCAACATGAGAATTACACCATATTTACATTGAGAACGTCAAGGTTTTTTGGTAGAGACAACTGAAACAGTAGGCACCTTGTCGCATCTTTATGTACGGAAGAAACCTATACAACTTTGAACTTAAGAGAACACGTGTATACATACAACTTTTAGCTTAAGAGAACACATGTATATCTACAGTAAAACTTTCCAGCTGCTTGCTCTTTGCAGTCGGCTTCTGATTCAGAATCTTCTGGTCGGTGTGGCAGCAAAGCCACATACAGGAGAGTCTTGCTAAGGCTGCCCCACCAGCAACTCGAACCCTGTAAACCAAATTCAAATCAGCCCATATCTCGGATCCAGCCACCCTAGAGTCGAGGCTCGAATCATATCCATCTAGATCTGTTTCGGTTATCACCACTACAGCACCATCATCAAAGGCGAGCAAATTACGTCTAGCCAAGAACCTTGAACTCAACGAGATCATACTAGTCAAGGGGTTAGAACTGTATGTCTTTTCCACCATGATATGGTAGAAATCCTGGACAGCCTGGTTATTAGTGGAAAAACAGAATCAACAACAATAGCTAGAAAAATAAAAACCAAGTCAACTAGAGTATCTCATTAAGGAAGAAAAATCATGCATCTAAGAGAAAGGATCAATGAGGCAAATCTCTGAGACACCTGTCGCTGGGTAGAGGCCAAAAGCACCCTTGGACGAATTGACTTCACATAGTTATATGCATCATTTGGTGTCATCTGCTTGTACTTAACCTACAAAACAAAAGAAACTTTAGAAAGAAAATGTGTAAAGTGATTTCAAAACAATCCATTCAAACAAGTTCTAGTTTACCCACCAAGTAGCATAAGACAATGGTTGTGCTACGTCCTCGACCAGCCTTGCAGTGCACGTATGTACTTTGTCCATTGGAAGCATTTTCTTAAAAGAAAAACAAGAAAAGTTTACTTAAAAGACTTAACCTACGAGTAAACCCTCCTCTGGGCTCTGGCAGTACTTTAAACAATTCTGTTGGAATTTTCTATAGTTTCTGCCAGGGGAAAAGTGTAGAGGTTCAATCTTGATTAGGTATGAAGGAAGAGGAGAGAAGACAAGAGGAATAACATAGATATTTATTCAACCAAGGCTAATTCTATGGAATTTTGTGTTCACCCTTATTTGTTTTGACAGAAGGCAACAAAAGTGAAAACAAGTCAATATACAAAGTGGCAGATACCTCAAAAAGTACTATATCCAAATAGCAAGACCAGCACCTTAACACATGTACTCGATCACATTTTAAGTGACATAATCACAATTTAGTGAATTGAACAAATATTTGAATGGACCAATGTTCTGTTGACTTTTGCTTAACCATGACACGGCATTTGAATTTGTAATATATTTTTTATTTGATAAACATGTAGTTTAAAGTATTTTTGTCTAGTCTCAAGAATAAAATTTGATTATCAAAAAATCTGTGTCAACCCAAGAATTGGACACTTCAACCCTCAGACTGTCATTTTTTATATGATGGAGACAGCTCATAGTTCCAGAGTTTGGACACTAGATGAATCTCAAGATGGTAAGCGACAGTGATGTCATGACAAAATCCCAAAAGCATCCAGGAATTAAGGTCAAGAATGTTGACAATAAATCAACGAACTAGTTAAAAAGGGGATGGGAAGGTACTTACCATGGATGAACTCTACTGCTTGACATATATTATTCAGTGATGGCGCAAATAAGTAATCTCTTGTGGGGAGAACCAAATGACGAATACCATGAGCCTGCAAGAAATAATAGATAACAATAATGTGAAGAAAAAAAAACACTTGATCATGTAATGGGAAGGAAATTTAAGTAACAAATCCATAGTGTAAAAGTACATGAACTAGACAACTAGTTAATAGTGAAAAGTAAAATGTAGGAATTAAGAAGTAAAAAACTTAACTTGTACTGGGGTGAGGTAGAAAGTCAACACTACTGTATCCCATATTTATAGAATTGATATCAGTAATACCGTGAAGAAGATCAGACCACAATCGGTAAATAAAGGCCCTAAACAAGAATTGCAACGGACAAATAGACCATTCACCAAAACAAGTTAGGTGCATGTACATCGTCCTCAGCTAATGCAATGATACTCAACATGTCCTTAATGCGCATTCCAATTTCATAGGGATGCAAAGGAAATAAGAGGAAGGGGATGAAGGTGAAGCTTGAATGAAGACTGACTTATCATTTCTATTTTTTAGATGAGGAAAGACCGCATGAAGGAGAAAACTTCAATGTTGACTGACTTCTGTTTTTCCTTTTTGATTTTGTTCTAGATCGATAAGGAAAGACTGACTTATCTTTCTTTTCTTTTTTTGAGATAGAAGACTAACTTGTCTTTTAAGTTAAGCATAACAGAAAGATCAAAACAAATATCAGTAATAAAAGAACTAACCTCATATAAAGAAGTCGGAACTAAAGTCTCATATGGCTCATTAAGGGTGACAACACCGGAGACACCAAGCTCCTTAAGCCTTTTCACATCCGATGGGAAAGGGACAGCACCTAATAACACAAACTAAAGGGGAGATTAAGTCAGTAATACAATCTTGTTATGCAGTAAAATATTAGAGTACAACTACTACCCAACTATTCACTAAAAAATAATTGAAAGAACATGAACATCAATCAACCTATGCGATCTTCCAAGATGGTCAATGCAAACACACAAACTTAATCTCCAATATGAAGATAGATGCATATGGAGTTACGAGAAAAGAATTGCAGCTTATATCATGAAAGTTTAAGATGTAAGAAGACATTTGTTAAGATTCCTACATGCACCTCCTTTACCTCGCTGCACATATACCAGACATTCTACAACCTTGAACAAATAATTCAAACAAAACCAGTAAAACATAAAACAGATATGAGGAACGTCAAGTCGTCAACATCACTATACATACTCCCTCCAAAATCAGTCCTCTTAATTTGACCAGGATGTCGGCAAACATTGAAGTTTACTGAATTTAAAAGGATTTGATCTAGAGTGGGGATAGAACTATCTTTCTGATCAATGTCAACTTGTACTGATATAAAGGAGAATCTCAAGTCACCTTTTGGTACATAACATTCTAAAACTAATTAGAATATTAGAAATACTTCCTAACTAAAGAAAGTAAATATTTTTTCAGGAAACAAAGAAGGAAATGTAAGAGAGTTGATCGGCAATGGCAATAGTGAGAGTAACTTACTTAAAGAAGAGCTCAACAAATTTTCTATTGGTTCATCTTCCTGGATAACAATGCATCCATCTTTTGCCACATGTCGAAGTTGATGATTAAAGGCAAATTTCTTTTAGTAGATTATCACAAGAAAAATACTATTCCCCAGGTGTCATTGTCTTGTCAATCCAAGGACAGACGTATAATCATCTTTCTAATGCATTTGATACAGAGTACTATATCAATCTATTACATGCCTGTTTATTATTGACAAGCATGTCCAAAGACATGTTCTTTCAGGTAAAAACTACGCAATTGATATTTCTACAATTCAGTTGCACCCTCATTTTCTGAATAATCATGCATATAGTACTATTGTTCATCATTCATGACTTAGAAGTTCAGTAAGATGTTATAACAGTTCAACATCAGCAATCAAAGTAATCAACTTTAATGTAACTAATTTTATTTTTTTGATGAGGTGTAAATACTTTTTCCAGACAATGCCTTTCAGAAAGATCTATCCTGCCTCAGATGACAATTAATTAGAATGAATTTCTAATATAACTAGTTCAAAATTTTATCACCACATCACATAACTATTTGGATACGCCATAGGGATTGGACATTATACGCAAAAACATTCCATCTTGTCTAAACAACTATTGAAGCATACTGACATCATTTGCACAATGACAAAGATACATTTAAAAAGACCACGTAATTCACTACAAGTGTATGCATTAAAGGGGAACAACAATAACAACAACAACAAGGCATTCATTACAAGTGTATACATTAAAGGGGAACAACAATAACAACAACAAGGCATTCATTACAAGTGTATACACTAAAGCCAGGACAACAAAAAGTGTCAAAAGCTGGTATACCTCATCAATCCAGTCCCACCAGCGAAACTCCACTTGAATCTTGTTCCTAACAACATTGTAGAGAAGTGTCGGGTAAAACAAAGCCCGAGCACCAACTCCAACCATGACCCTCCTGACATCCAACACAACAATAGCATTCTTGCCACTACTACCACTAGAACACACCACCTTATCAGCAGGAAATGATTTCTCTGCCTTCTCTACCACTCCACCCATCTCCACTTCCCCATTCTCCAACTCTCCTCTCTTCTCTTCCTCTATATACATGATAATACTTGAAACAGAAAAAAAAATCTATACAACTGACTGATCACAAAAAAAAAGAGTAAAAAACAAAATGCAGAACCCACTTACCAAAGAAATTTTTTTAAAAAAGATTTATACAACGCACTGATAAACAAAGTGCAAATTCCACACGAAACCACAAGCTTTCACCTAAAATTCAAACTAAGAGACTTGTAAACCCAATATCATTCTCATCACTGTCTTCAAAATCAACATAAAATAAATGGATCCTTCTCTCAAAATTAGGCAAATTATCAGTGAAACGGATCGGGGTTGCTGAAATTGCAACAAAGGTTCGAACTTTGATTAAAATCAAGGTAGGGTTTGCAAATTTCAACCATATTTAGAGAAAATTGTATCGATCAGACGGACAAGATCTTGCGGAGACGGTTGAGACCCTTGATTTGGAAAATCAATTGAATCCGAATCGGTAAAAGAGTGGAGATAGCTTGGAATTGAAGAACCCTAGACGATACTCTACTTGGGAATTCAGATTGTCCCCTTTCTCTGTGTGTGTGCCACGTAATTTCAATCCTTTTTTAAAATATAAACTTAAAAGTAATTTTTGACGGTGACGTGGAAACCCCAAACGACAATTCACGAATCACGTTTAAGCCTAGTATTTCTGGTAGGGCCCTTATGATGAATTTTTTTTTATTTTTTTTTGGTTTTCCTACGGCACAGCACGGCACGTTCAGGGTTGGCGCTCTGAACAAAAAAAAAATTCATACCCAAAACTTGAATTTGTAATCTTTGGTTAAGAGTAAAATAATCACTCTACTGCACCACAACTCATGTTGGTCCTTGAGATGATTTCTAAGGACACATAACAACATGTTAATAGCTTCCTCGATACTGAGTCATTTTTGTTAGGAAGCATTTGATAAGGCTTTCGGATGCAAATTCAAATTTAGTCAAGTTCCAATAAAAGTATCGAACACAGATTTAAAAAAACACTAATCCTAGCTCTGCAGTCACTCTTCTAATATAGTAGGGAAAAAAGTATTTCTTTTATTGCTCCAAGGTGGTTCGAAACAACAATTTTAGGATGTCCAAGAATTCTCTTTTGTTTTTAAGTATTACCATTTTGTTTTAAAACAAATGTTGTTTTAATCTTTTTATTTTTTTAAAAAAATAATTAGTGTTTTCTTTCCGTTTAATCTTTATCCAAACAACGAAAGTATTACATAATAAAAGAAAGTCATAATACATAAACATGATCCTTAGTTTGGCTTCAATGGACAACTATGTCATCCAACTTTGAGTGTGCACAAGTAGACACTTAAACTTGTATAAAATTGAACAAGTAGACACATATATCCTACATGGCATAATACACGTTGGAAGCCATGTATGACACAAAATTGCCATGTAGCTGGGTGTCATGTAGGACGAATCTATTTGTTAAATTATATACAAGTTTCAGTGTCTACTTGTGCACACCCAAAGTTAAAGATCATAATTGCCAACTGACGTCAGGTTAAGGATCATGTTTATGTATCATGCCTAAAAGAAAACTACTACTAAAGAACTAGTACATCTTTTTAAGGTATATATGAAAGATAAGTTTAATGAAAATATATGATAGTAGACTTGAAATATCATATATAATACGTTAAGGATAATTTTAAGATATTTATGATAGATAAGTTGGTGAAAATATGTGATAATAGACTTGAAATATCAGGTGTAAATGCTAATAGAATTTTTTTTTAAAATTAAAACTTATCAAATATGAAAAAATAAGTGAGATAATAAAAGATTGTTGATCATTTATTAATGCTGGTGAAGGAGTTGTAATGTTTGGGCTGCTGGGATCACTATCCTGGGCTATGATTCTTGCATCTTATTGAGGGGCCTTAGCTTACTGTATAATTATTTTTGGGCTGTACCTAAGTAACCATCCTTATCATAGGAAATATACTATTTCATTTTTACTACTAAGCAATATGATTGTTTTTTCGAATTAGTTACTTAATATATAGTTATTTTGGCTAATTTAAGACAAAAGTAAGTTCCTTCTTTACTTTTTCCTCTAACCTCCTCTTCTTTTTTTTCAAATTTTAATTCGGTGTTGGTACAGAGAGTTTATGCACGCATGAATGTAACAAATACAATCGTCTGATATTTTAAAAATATGTTAAAAAAAAAAAGGTGGAAACATATAATACAACTAGTAAAATTAATATCACATAATTTATAAAATAATACTTACAATCTATCCGTCATTAAAATTAAAACACTATATTATCTTACATACAAGATTACGTAGTAACGAACATTAATAATGTAAAGGAAAAGACTAATTATAACATCTTATCAAATATCCTTCAATCAATCATCTTTAATTTGATTTTATAATTTATCCTTTTGCCTCCAGGAAGTATTGCTATTTGATATTGTAGGGAAATTAGATGAACATCAACATGAGATATTAAATTTTCTAATAAATAAATAATATTTATATGTACTAGCAAATACTTATAATAATAACTTTGCAGAAACATAAACAACAAAGTTTAAAACATGTACTAAAAAACAACAATTACTATCATAAGCATAAATTAATGACTTTAAAAAAAATATACCAGGATCTATAACAATAGAATGAAACAGAAAGGAAAAAAATTGAGCCCACTGAATGCACGGTGTCCCCTTAAGAAAATTATTCCCCTCTAGTACCCGAGGTTTAATAGAATAGATCCTCTCAGGATGGAACGATTTTATTCACAAGTATATTGATACAAAAACAATGGTGTCAGTGAGCCATTCAACAGGAGTAAAGTACTTGAATATTTAATTGTGCAAAAGAAGAAGTTTAGAATTTTCATTATTTTAAAATGAGAGGAAATCCCTCTATTTATAGACAACATAAGATGGTGTGAAGGAATGTTTATTGTGCCTTATCGGAAATGTCACAACTCTTCGAAAATGTCAGAACCTTTCATAAAAGTCACAATTTTTCATAAAAGTTGTAACTCGTCATAAAAGTAGTAACTCTTCATAAATGTCACAACTTTTCATAAAAGTCACGTCTTTTCATGAAAGGAGATGACTATTTTTGGGTAACTCTTCATAAAAGTCAAACTCTTCATAAAAGTCATAATTTTTGATAAAAGTCACATCTTTTCATGAAAGGAGAAGACTATATTTGAAAATAAATAAATTTAAAAGGAAATTTTTAGCTGGTGATGGCGCCACGTATGCAGACCTAGGGTTCTCTTTTATATAAATATATGATTCAACAAATACAGACGTTTAACACTTAAAAATAATACATACAAATATAGGCACATAGGTGGAAACACAGGATACAATCTAAATCCACTATGAAATATGAATCCAATAAATATAATACATCTCAAAGAATATATAAATACAGTTGTTTGATACCTCAACAAAGGGTGAAAATTCAAAATACAGATAAAGAGGGTGGGGGAAGATAGATTTATAGATTGTTAATTATATACCCAAATGATAGTCATGTTTGAAATTTTCTCATTTATTTATTCACATCAAAAGAAAAAAGATCTGAAACTCCAATAGTTGACACACCACTATATATTATAATATAATATAAGTACTTCCTCCATTTTATTTAGTGTCTCTCAAAAGAACGATTTTTTTTAAGACAAACTCTTTAGTTTCAGCTTTTCACATAACATATTTAAGTCATCAGATTAAAAGATAATTTTAATATATTTTTATATATCTTTAGTTTAAAACCACGAAATTAAAAACAAAAAAAATCTTTAATGTGAAAGGGAGGGAGAGTACGAGGTAAAACTATATATGTCATTTACTATATATGGCGTTTACTTGAAGAAATGCTGATTAGAGCTTTAAGAAGGATTCGAGACTGGACCATTCAACAAAGGTGGATCATGCATAGGCAATAGCTCACTTTTGCTTTTTTGTTTTGTCCTTTAATTTTCTACACTAACTTGGAATATTAATTGGATCACAATTTTATATGGATGTGATGTGAAAGGGTTATATATCCATATATATTGAATTATATAGATTTTAAAAGAAAAGATTTTTTTAGTCTTCTAGAAGGAAAAATATCGCAAAGAGAAGTTCATGATATCTCTTTCAGATGAATTATCAAAAATTTAAAATTTATGAATCATGAATTCATATAACAATATAATTTAGTTATTCTATTCATATATTTAATATATCTCGAGAGATCTAAATAAAAGTTATTTGGTTTGTTCGAGCCAACGCCTCTGACATGTGACAAGAGTCACATTTTTTTATTTTTTGTTACATAGAATTCATTCAACTTTAATGATTATTGCGGAAAATTATTTAACTTTTAATTTATCACACAAAGTCATACTTCTATTTTTTGTCATATAAAATCATTTAATTTTGTCCAAATTAAATAAAAATAAATTTCACCTAAGGTTTTATATCTCATAGTGTACATTTTATATGTGGATCTAATTTGATTTCAATGTGGCTAACATATTCGACAATTTAATTGGATGAAACACGTTGTGAGAGTGACTTTCCTTTAGATATCTATTTTTGGGTGGGTCAACTCTATATTTAGTTTATTCCATATTAATAAACTACAAGATCAAGACAAGGTAAATGTAGATTGGACCTCTTCTTCTTTAAAGTAAGTTTGTAAACTTGTAGATTGATCTAGACTTATTAAATTGTTTTCCCACACAATCCCACCAAAAGAATATTAAAACAAAATAAAATTATGAGGCAACTTCAGTTATCGAGGATATGATCTAGATATATAGGAGAGTACTTAGGCCGCAGATAGTAGCAGAGCCATCTTATAGTTAGGGATTCATCCAAATCTCTTTCGATGGAAAAATATATTATTTATACATGGTTAAAATATGTTTTTAGCTATATAGTAGATATTGAACCCCTTCAACTATTTCGTGTGTCTATGTCTTCAAATTTTAAACCCCCTTATTAAAAATTTTGGCTCCACTATTGGACATGAAGGGTGATGGTCAAGTGTTCTGGCATGATTCGTTGTCATGGAAAAATCCATTTGCTTATAGCACTACATAAAAAGTTTGATAGTTTTGGCAACATCGTATGTTTTATATATTGGAGATTTCAAAGATTTTAATTGTCTTTATATATATATATATATATATATACACCATATTATAGTAAGCTAAGCATGATGTGGACAACTCGTAAATATATAAGATATGTAAAATACTTTGCCACAGCTAGTTTTAATCTTTTGTTACTATAATGGTAGTATAAAACTTGTTTAAACTAATTAAAATTATTGTACTCGTGCTTTACATGCTTGATTTATTAAGTTTACTCGAGTTGAGGGTCTATTAAAAATAATACTCTTCTTATATTCATTCGCAAGATAAGATAAGATTGCGTACACACTACCATCTTCAAACCCCGCGTATAGGAATAAACTTTAAAGTGACGAAAATTGTGTAGATTTTTTTCGTTAGTTCCCAAACTTTATTAGTCACTAGTGGTAGCAATTGGACGGATTGGGTCAAATTTGGACAGGCTGAAAATGGGTCAACATAAAATGGGTTATAATTCAACCCGCTCATATTTGATATGGATAAAAATGGATGGGGTAAAATATTAGTTTACTCATATTTACCCATATTTTCATTATAGATAGTACTCTACTTAAGAATTCAACATGAAGAAAATATTTTAGTCTTTTTTTTAGATGAAAAATATTGAAAATGCGTCATTTAGTTTTGTTGTATCATGAAAGTAAAAAAAAAATCGTATAACTTTTCAATATAAAATAAATCTATGTAATAACAAGGGGAAAATATTTTTAATTTCAAAGTAAATGAATATTTGCATTTTAGGACTAAAACATGCTTAATGTACTTTAAGCAATGTCAATACTAATACATGATTTGCTTATTTTACACTATTATTTATTATCCAATATAAAATTAAATAAATAAAAAATATAATTATAATTAACAAAAGAAATGTACATTTAAAATATATATTTTTGAAGGGCCAAAAACTTCACATGTTCAATTATAGAGAAAAATAACTAGTTCGGTAGAAGAACATAAAAGGAAAAAGAAGTTACAATAATTTTAGTGATATCATGAATTTTGAGTGAATAAAAGTTAGAAGTTTAACTCATTTGGCTAATTTATATTTTATCCATAGTTTACCCATATTTTTATGGGTTAAATATGAATATCAGTTTATATTTTACCTATGTAAAAAATTACTCATCCAACCCATTAAAATATAAACGAATTAGACAGATTACTAAAATATGAGCTCATTTTACCGACACTAGTCACTGCCATAGGATTCTCTACAGCTGGACAAAGCTGCTACAGGAAAAAAGGAAAAGAGGAAAAAGAAGTAAAGTTGTTTTTAAAACAGAAAGGAATAAAGGGAAATGGAAAAAGGAAAACCGATTAAATTAATTTAAATTAAATGGGAATAAAGGTAATCTTCTTGTTTTTTGACAAAGACTAACCCTACTATAGATGACTTGCCATAAAGGCAAAATGTATGGTTCAAATTGCAGACGTGGTAATGCACGCATGTTATGTTAGATGAGAAAAGACACAAAAAAATAAATAATGAGAAAAGATAAAAAATGTTTCCCATTGGTGTTCTAGATTTGCGTCACGTATGACCTATTAGCGTTGTTTATCAAAGATATTTTCATCCTCAGAAGTCAAATTTGAGACTTTTGATTGAGGAAAGAGCAACTTCATTCACTTCATCACGTAAGAAATGATAGTTTTTTCAATTATTAAACGACAACTGAAATTCGATTATTCTTTGTCCATTTTTAGTGTTGTTAAATCAATTAGTATAATTTGTTTGTCTTCGCATGTACTTAAGTGCTCGTTTGTACGAAGAATAAGGAATAGTTATTAATTTCGTAATTAATTTAAGATACGTTTATTTTATGTTTGATTGAGATAAAATTATAAAATAATTTATTTTGGGATTATAGTGTTATTTTTATCCCATATTAAGAATGACGGAGCGAGTCACAAATATAAAGAGATATTAATATGGTGCAAAAGAGAGAAATAAAATACCCTCTAATTAAAAAAATTCTTAAAAGGGTGGGCAAAACAAAACACACATTTGATTCCTTTTTATTTGTCACAATTTCTTTTTTAAAGTAAAACTATATGAACTTTGACTAATAATTTAAGATGTATTTTTCATCATTATTGATATGAAAAAAATTGTAATTTCAAGTACTTTTTGTATAGTTTTTGAATGTCTAATTTTTTATTTTTAAATATTAAATTAATGCAAAACTTTGAAAGTTAATACTCTAAAAAAATGTAACGGGACGGCTAAACAGGAACGGATGGAGTATAACAAGCAAGATGGACCATAGAGAGAAATTTCTTCCTCATTAATACTTATTATTGATTTGTCAGGAAGAAGAATCATCTTACCAAGTTGATTAGCTAATTAATCTGATTATAAAGTCAACTCCAACATTATTGTAATGATCATTAATTAGTAATAATATGTTTAATTGAACAAATTCAAGCATTAGCCACCGATATCATCGATCCACTTGCTCTAAACCATCCATTTTTCAACTTCATTATTTTGAGAATGTATAATAGCTTCTTCCCATATTTTTTAATTAAGATTTTTGCAGATAATTATTCAACTTTTGATTTATTACAATTATGTCAATAAAATTGATTTTTGTAACGAAAAAACTATTCAGCTATGTTTATATCTTAAAGGAAATTTAAAAATATCCACAAAATGATATTTTTTTCTTTTTCTTCGTATATTTATTTTGAAATCCCACTAATTCAACATTTTCGATAAAATGTTTTGTTTGACTCTACAAACACAAATATCTCCAGGGGCGGACCTAGAGTCTGTCGAGGGGGTTCACCCGAACCCCCTCGGAAAAAAATTACGTTGTATATTTAAGGTATTTTAAAGAATTTTTATGTTTATATATTGATTTTGAACCTCCTGAATATAAGATTAGAGGTTGACTTAGTGGTTGATGGGTTCAAACCTCAAATCTTAAGCACTGCTTTTTTTTTTCAAACCCCCTTATGAAAATCCTGATTCCGCCACTGAATATCTCTATAAGAGTACCAAGCAAAAACGTTTTTTTTCCTCCATTAGCTTAGCAAAAGTGTGACACAATAGTAATCTTTAACCATGACTGCAAGGAATTGAATGTCAAATGTAGGCAGTAGGCCAATACTACTTGAGACAGAATAGTTTTTTTAAAAAAATTTATATTTGCTATCTGATAATCGTATTAAGGTTTGATTAATTCAAATTTGCATATTACATAACTCACTGTTAAAGGCGGTGCTTCCAATAAAATTAAAAAATGAGACGGATCTAGGTAGAAGATCTCTAACCATGACTATAATGCAATAACAATATGTAGATAGTAATCAATATGGATCGTGGTGAAATGGTTGAGATTCCTCTATCCTTGACCAGAAATTTCATATTCGAGCCCTGATATGCCGAATGAAAAAAGAAGACAATATGCAGATAGTAAACCAATTCAAAACTTGAAACACAATACACAACTGTACATGCTAAAAATTAGAGCAATCATGCCAGAATAATTGAGCATCTTAGAAAGGAAATTAAAAGGACAAAAAATCACTCTCATTCTTAAAACTAAGTACTGATTTTTGTCATATTTCCAAACAACAACCATATTGAACATGACCACTATATTCATCAGAAGTTTCTACTTTTGTCCATTTTTTCACTTTGCCATCACTCTCCACATCCAAATCCAAATCCAAAGCATAAATACTATATAGTTCATCTAATTGGCCCCTTCCCACCAATATCAACTTCCCTTGACACGCTGTCAAATATGCCACGCTAGTAATCCCTGCTGGCAACCCCGCCAACTTCTGCCACGTAGGATCTTCCTTCACTGCCACGTCACCGCCTCGGCACATGTATAATCTTCCATCATCACCTTCAATGCAACTATGAGGAGAAGTGTTGATCACACTCAAGAAGTTATCTTCCAGTCGCCACTGCCACGTGGCGGTGTCGAACACCTCAGCATCATTCTCGAAGTGACCTTGCGCCCACGTAGGATAACCGCCGATGACGTGGAATTTACCTTTGTGAAATACAACCTTACATTCGTCTCTCTCCATGACCATGTCAGGAAGTGTAATCCACTCGTCTTTAACGACGTCGTATGAGAGTGCTGATTTCATAGCATTCTTTTCGTCATCGTGGCCACCGGCGACGACGATCATTCTATCGGAATCCGATGCACATCCGAAGAACGACCTCTGCTGACCTGGCATATCCGCCCCACGACGCCATGACCCGGATATGAAATTGTAAACGAAAACACAGTCCATAACCCGCCAAGTATCCGGGTCACACCCGCCAATCACTACTAAATCCGACCCGACTCCAACAATCCGGCAAAACCTCGGCAATCCATCAATCAACTCCGGTATCGGCGGCAAATCATACCAGGAGCCGTTTTCCGGGTCACATACAGAGAGCCGGTAAACCTGAGTAGAAAAAAGTACAGTATCACCCTCTGGTTTTTTCACAGTAGCAACCATAGATTGTACCATGGCTAAAACGGTTCGGGTCAACCCGGAAACTTTCCGCAGGCGGCGAAACTCCGGCAACATGATCTCGCCGTTCCATTTTTTGCATACTGAAGCTGCTTTAGAAAATTGATCAACAGGGAGACGTATGAGACATTCAAGAGCTATTTCATTAGGTATCCCCGGGATCAGGTCCATGGCTCTAGCTCGCTTTTTTGGTATATTATGATTTGGTCGTAAATTTGTATGGAAGAAAATATTTGAAGTAAATTTTAGTTATGTTTTTTCAGATTTAGTAGAAAGGGAAATAAAATCATGAATTTATGGGGGCAAAATGAAAGGACATAATTTATGGAACATTGGTTTGACAAAACCGTAAGCGTGACACAAGTTAAAGAGTTTACTTTGTGAAGTAGCAGTGGGGGCAAAGGGGAGGGCACAGAGTCCAGAGAGGTTGTTTTCAGAGTAATACACACAACACAAGTAGTGCAACTTGGTGAATATGGCTATAATCAAAATTATAATTGGCTGGCTGCTATAATATTTATAGAGTTACAGGCATATAACGCGTACAAGTTCTTGCGATTGTCACGTGCCATGACATCATTTTTTTATTTTTATCCAATCTATATTATATTGTAAAGTTAAATTGTTCCTAATTATAAAATGATGACATTATTTTTGAGACAGATTAGAAAAGAAAAAATCGTCAAATAAATTGAGACAAAGAGAATATCTCATAAGTCATATGGTCTCTACATCAAATATATAGCTAGGTTTATAATTGTAAAATAATACATTTATGTTAAGACTATATTTTGATTGATTAATCATGGTCAAACAAATAATTATGTGGCATAATGATCAGTGAAATGAATTGAGAATCAGGTTTGACATTTGAATCCAGAATCATAATGAAAAAAATTATTAAGTACTAATTTCTTCTTATTTCTTCAAGTTTTGATAAATAAAATTATAGGCTAAAGTATTCATTACCTCCTGAACTTGAAGTTTTTTATTCGGTGTATATCTAAACTATATTCCATTTTAATTACCTCCGAACTTGTTTATTCCTCCATCGCGTACACCTTTATTGTCCACTTGGCGTAGAAATTAACAACACGCTCTACTAGGCGCATGAGGAAGTGATTTTTTGCCACATCATAAAGTTACAATGGTAAAAAAATGTAAAATCTTCATTTTTCTTTAATATTTGGCATATTTTAAACGAAAAATAGGGCAAAATGTAAATGAAGAGTTAAGGAAACAAAGATTAACACTTACTTGATAAGAATTTCAGACAAATTTGAAATTTAATCGACCAACTTCACGTCTAGAAAAACCCAAATCCAGAAGGAGTTCCGCGAAATCAACCCTTACTCAAAAATAACTTTTAAACAATGAATGTTTGATATTTATCTTTTGCCATATTAATTTATCTAGGTGACTATTATTTATCCAGGTGGAAATCCGCATTACCATTTTTGCTAACTGTTGCGCGCGTGTAGTCACAATAGGAGCAGGTGGACAAAAAAGGTGTACGTGATGGAGAAATAAACAAGTTCGAGAGTAATTAAAATGGAATATAATTTAGATGTATACCGAATAAAAAAACTTTAAATTCAAGGGGTTAATGAATACTTTAGCCAAAATTATATGATATTTATGCTAGTGTAGGTTGTACTCATTGGAGTAAACGCTGAATGTGAATAATTTTCTAATGGTTTCTTAGTCTTGGTCTTTTATTATTTAATTAACTATATTTGCTACTAATTTATATGCCTATCTGACTCCATTTGTTACTGTTTACTGCTTGTCACTAATAAAATAAAGGGGATAATAATCCGGAGTAAATTGACTTTATGCTACTTTACTTGTCTATTTTTTTTAATTTTTGTATTATTTGACATTTGGTATTCATTTTGTAGTTTTGAATAATTTGAATTCACATGAAATCTTTTATACTTTGAGAGAAAGCACTTTCTATAAAAACGATTTATTATACATCATATATTTGTCGAACCCCTTTCTAGTCTTCTTATCCTTAGTTCCCCTTTTCTTTTCTTCTTGCCCTATCCAATGTTAATTAGGCATGTTTCAGCATGCTGCTTTGATATTTTTGAATTTCAAACTAACATAATTTAATTAATTTTGCCGGATCTATACGAAATCAAAATGGTCATATATTCTAGGATGATTCAACTTTAATAAGTTGAAAAAATATTAACAAATTTATTATATTGTATATAGCTTAGTCAAACTTCATTATTTTCCACATGATACATTCTTAATCTTAGAATCTAAGCTATTAGTTTTCAGCACTTCAAATAATGATGTTTTCATAAATGTTGACATTGACAAATTTATAATCTAATTCATCATATATATATCTAAGCACATGGAACTAGTCTTTTCAATGAAATAAGATGCAATGAAAATAAATAACTTTGCTAATGAAACATGACAACTATGTTCACATTATTTTACAAGGTATTTGTTGAATATATCTAACGTTTATTTCACAATATCTACTTGAAATTATAAATTATAAATTTAAAAAAGAGACAAACAATTTAGATATATTACATCAAAAGGCGGTGCCTTCTAGTAGATAAAAAATATTTGCGCATGAAAGTAAACCAGTGAGATCAGGAGTGAGACGTACAAATTGAGATTGTATCTATTGTTAGTTTTTTGATTAATTCGATTTTGCACTATATAAATTATATTAAAGGAGAGATGCTGCCTATAACATTTTTTTCATTTTCAAATTACAAACTTGAGTCACCATACCTCTGTAATTAAGAGTGAAGGTCCGTAGGTATTATCTGTTTTTTTAAGTTCCAATAGACAACGAAGCTATAGCTTGTTAAATAGCAAATTATAGAGGATTTATGAAATTTTTCGTTTTACGTGGTGACTATATTTATATTAGTTGTTGATTGATCAGACTAATTATTCTCTCTCGTTTTCCCTCGTTGCCTTCTTCTCTTTTTTTTTTTCCAAAATCTATATCTATTCAAAGGATCATATAGTATCATTCACAATCCAACTTGAGAATATTATATCCCACGAAAAAACATACAATTTGTTGTCTTTTGTTCAACAAATTATATAACTACAATATTTTTGGCATGAGTGTCCCATCATATACGTAGACTGTACATTAAATAAACTTTCTCCCAATTTGAGTTACGCAATATCTTGATTGATCATTGCATATGTGTTTAATAAAATAAATTAATTATCAGTTGAAATTTGGATATCAACTAGTATTTTATACGTTTTCAAATTCGCCATCACAAGATAATCACTTGCACTAATCTAAAAAACGTACGACTACAAGACATAATTTTTTGCTAAAAAGAAGATAACATCAATCTGTTTGAAAGACAAAACGTGCGATTTATGCCATTCATGTTTGATTATTATTAGGGAAATTATATAAAATAGCAAACTATTAATTCAAATTAAATGATATAACCACAGTTTCATTTAATTGTAATCTGTAGCAAACACTTGTCATTTGCCTCTCTCCCCAGTCTCTCTCACTTTATACAAACAAAAATGTATAAATTGAGTTAGTGTTTGTATAAAGCGAGAGAAAACTGTATATACACTTACAAATACATATATTTGCGTCATATACACTTTTAATTATACAAATATAGATCTTCCCCTACCCATTCTCTTTTGCCTTTCTCGCTTTATACAAAGTCAAATTATACAAATTACAATGTATAATTTGTGTTGTATAAAGCGAGAGAGAGAGAGAGAGATTTGATATACAAATGTTTTATTTCGATTCAATTGTATACAAATTCAAATTGTATGCAGATATACAAATACGATTATTGATACATATACATAATAGTTACATATATACAATTATCTAATCGATATACATATACAATCGTTGCGCCTTTATACAAACGAATGCCTACCTGCGATTTATACAAATCTAATGCTCCATAGCAAACATAAAATTTATTATGAAGCTCAATTATACAAACTATAACTATAACATACAATATGATTTTTATGTTTGATAAACCTAAAATTTACTCTTATTATTATAGTTANTATACAATCGTTGCGCCTTTATACAAACGAATGCCTACCTGCGATTTATACAAATCTGATGCTCCATAGCAAACATAAAATTTATTATGAAGCGCAATTATGCAAACTATAGCTATAACATACAAATATGATTTTTATGTATGATAAACCTAAAATTTACTCTTATTATTATTATAGTTAAATAGATTAAAGCCACCAGCCCAATCAATAGTCAAAACACTATCCAATCTAGTTCCAACATGGACGAACAGATGCAACTTGGCTAGACAATTCCACAATGGAAATTTGGACTTGTCCATATTTTACAAGACATGTTCATATGTTTATTTATAAAAATTTCAATCAGGTGTTATCTATTTCATAATTCAAATTCGAATTATTGATAACACAAAAAGTCTAATATGAATTAAATTGATTCTTTTGAATTTCTATACGTGTAATTCCCTCAATATATATCATAAAATATTTTTACATTTTTTCCATCAAAAAATGTTTTACCTATTATGTCGGGTTAATCTTTTCATAAGTGAATACATAATAAAACGATTATAGTTAATTTGTGTGAACCCAATTTCACACGTATTTAAATTTCGATTAGAAATGGACTTGACCTCTCATGCTTTTTGAAGTGTTGAGATTTTCCCTCTTGCTATAAGTTTGATAATGGTTCAACACCCAATAAACAGTCAGTTTTCTTTTTATAATAATAAAAGCTAAAATAACTTATTTTGATAACAAATGACCAAAAATAATTTAATTTCTCAAACTATTTTAAGAACGTGAACCTTGAGTACTCAATATACAATAAATTAATGTATGTATATTCTTTTAGATGGAGCATATAGGATAAATTTGCAGAAGTTATGTTAATGGGGGTGGGGTGGGGTCTAAATTAAAATTGGGTTCAAGAGTTTGAAATATTTTGGGCTGATCCTATATACATGATGCAAAAAGAAGAAAAATGAATATAATAGGGTACTATTATATACACATTGTAAAATATACTTTTTGATTCAAAACTCACAATAGTTAAATTTTGAATCATTGTGAATTATTGTTCCAACAGTTGTCATACAAATGCTCTGAAAGCTAATTTAAAAGGAGGAAAATTATCCCTGTCATATAAAGAATCTTGAAATTTGTCTTGATCTGATGTGAGACAACTTTCTTCAACATAGTTAACATATATATATATTTACTTAGGTTTAATTATACACACCACGTTGAATCATATACTTAATATTGATCAAAGTAATTATACATTATATGTTATTTTCTTCCAACACAAGCAAAGTGATCAAGTTACATTCATCCAGGTGCTGGTCAAAGGTTGACAACAATTAGCAAGCTAAAACTTAATTAAATGATAAATTTTATATTGCTTAAATTTTTTCAAGGCCATATATGAAATTCAACAAGTTGCTGAAATATAATGTTCTTCAAGATTCCATAAATTTCACTAGGAATTTGTTCTCAAATGACTCTTGACTCAAAACACTTTTTCTTTAATTTCTGTCCAATTTACATGCATGATACTCAATTGCTTGCTTCACTGAAGAAGTAAACATTATTCTATCAAAGTTTCGACCTTTAAAAGCTAACTTTTTACCATGTTCTACCATTGATATTAATTAGCAATTCATTAGTTAAATTCAACGAGTTCAATTTTTAAAGATTTTAGTGGACTTTTGATTATGGAAATAATTTTTTTTTTTCATTTTATTTGAAAATGTTAAATTGGTATGGAAATGGTGTTTGACCATATATTTTCTACAAAGCATATTTAGAATTTAGATGTATTTAAAAAAATAATTTATTCCCCTTTCTAAAAACTAGCAAAATCACCAAATTTAACTGGAACATATTATCAAATTCACTCTAAAAGAATAGATATATCAAACAAATTAGATTGCTAATTAATTTTTTGTGCAAAACTAGTAGTCTACTACCATCCGAGACTTAATTATAGCATTAGAATACGAATGAAAATCCATACTGATTTTTGTTGGAGTAAATAAAAAGCTGATATAGTCAAAAGTGAATGTGATTACACTTTCTGGAAATAACCCTAAAATTGTTAACTTCTTCATCAATGAAGGAAAATATTACTGTAAATTGAAGCAATTTGCATGTTCAAATTACTTCTCACAATCTGAAATTTAACGATTTCCGATCGATAAGCAGCGCCGTTTGAACATGTCTGGGTCAAACGACGGTGACAAGAATGGGAGGAAACGTAATCTTCCTTCATGGATGAGTTCAAAACCCGGTTCAAGTGGTTCGGGTCAGAGTAAATCAAATGATGAAGGTGAGACGACGGAGACAGCTGAGCAAGGGAAAGGTAGACGCAAAACCAACCATAGCAAAACACTTCCCGACGAAGCTGAGAACGAAGCACATTTTTCAAATTTTTCAAAACTTATGGTATTGTAGAGTTTTCCCAATTATACGAGCTGCGTTTCTTATGTTATCGTCCGAATATAGGGAGTGAATATGGAGGATTTGAATAGTCAACCCGAGTAATTTTAGCTTCAGTTATTATGGAATGCGTGGAATAGTATAGGGCGGAATGCTTCATAACTTCATATAGTTGATAGAACTAATTGTGACGGTTTTTGTAATGAATTTGGCTGAATAGGGAAGAATGAATGTTGAAATTTATGTTGTAGACTTGTACTGATTATTATGAATAGGTCAAATATAGTAGAATGAATGCTAATGATTCATACAGGACTGAAACTAATTTTAGTTGTGTTTGCTATGAGATGGATCGGATCGCTTAGAATGAATATAGAGGCTTCATATAGTTGACAATTTGCTAATTTTAGTTATGTAATCGGTTGGATAGCATGGAATGACACAAATATATAGGATTAGCATAGTCAAAACCCAACTAATTCTAGCTGTGTTTGTCATGAAATGTGTTGAATGGACTGGAATGAATACGTATTGTTTCATATAATCAGCCCAAGTGATTTGGGATTATGGAGTATGTTGATTGATTGATTTAGCTCGTTTGTTGTTCTATATTCTGAGTGCTGCAGGAAGGGGTTGTATTTGTCCTATCAGGTTTTGTCAATCCCGAGCGTGGTACATTAAGGTCCCAGGCTTTAGAAATGGGAGCCAAGTATCAACCTGATTGGAACTCGGAATCCACACTCTTGATCTGTGCATTTTCCAATACACCAAAGTTTCGTCAAGTTGAAGCAGATAATGGAACAATTGTATCGAAGGTTTACCTTTTCCTTTTGCTGTATAACTGATGTTGATTTTCTGCAAGTTCATTATGATAGGAAGGAGGCTGATGTCCTAGGAGATAGTGATGCGTCTAGTATTATGTGTTTCAACGAAATGAACGAAATCTAACTGTGTTGTACTACTTGTGTCTTCTCTGTTTCCTATCCCTGTAGACTTCAGTTTTGTCATTTGTTTTTGAAACAGAACTATTTTGCTTGATCCTTTCTTTTGTTCCAATATTTCTGCTTTATATAACGGCATGATTCATAATTTCCTCGCGGGAATGCATCCTATTTTATTAATGACATTTCCTCCTCAGAAGATGATACTTCAGTCTCTATTTGAACATGGGAGGGTCTTAGACCTAGATGTCGATCTTATTCTTTTGGTATTTCTGCAAGATCAAGTGGTAACTTAGTTGAGAGAGAAAAATCTTGGTGTAAGTCTTTGTTTATTCTTTATCCTGACTTACTTCCTTTTGTTTTGGTGCGTGGGGAAACCGTGCTTTGCACTGTATGTCGAAGTATTAGGCATCCACATGTCATGAAAATGTGTGATAAACAGTGGGTTTTATTTTGTTTAAGTTTGTTCACGTTAAGCACCGCTGCCTTCTTTATGTGGGGACATGGGTTTACTGTTGGAGTTTGATTATTTTCTTCTACAACCTCTACTCTTTCTAAGTCTAAAAGTTTTTGCTTGTTTTGCACAGGAGTGGATAACAGAGTGTTACAAACAACGAAAACTTGTTGAAATTGAAACTTATCTTATGCATGCTGGCAAGCCATGGAAACGTCAAAGTGTCTCTCATGAATCCAGCCAAGGTTACCTCTCTCTGTTTTTGTCTCTCCTCCTCTCCCCATCCCACCCTATCCCAACTCACTGTTTGTGTGTTACAGAAGGACGGGGATCATTAAGCTCAATATAGTGAATGATACTTACAGTTAACTGATCCATCTTGGTCCTTACAGATCAAAAAACATCAACATCAAGAAAATCTCAAACAAGAGGAGAGAAAAGTTCACCTTTTAAGACAACTACTACTCCTTCATCTGAGGTACTTATCTGTATTGACACAGGTTCACCATATATAGATTCGGAAAAGGATTCAAAATCAATTCATCCGGACTTGCTTTTGTGATCCACATTATCTTGTTGTGACAGGAGGTACATTCTGATAAAGTAAAAGATGGCTTCTCTCCATATAAAGTGAAAAAATGGGCTATAGATGATCTTAACCGGACGATTTCATGGCTGGAGAATCAAGATGAAAGGGTAAAGTGATGTATCTAATATTCTGGAATCAGTTGTTGACTTGTACGTGAGTGTTGTCAATCTGACTGCTTATCTTCATTTGGATACAAACTAGCTTTGTGTTCTGTCTTATTAAAAAGGAAAAAAAAAATGAAGGACCTCTGTCTTCTGAAAGAATAGGCCAAGAATTTTATGCTTCTTTTTTTGGGTAAGAGGGGGGGAGGAAAGGAGGTGAAAAATGTGTTGAGGGAATTGCGAGAAATAGTCCATCCAAGTATCTGAATGAATACTTAATCCTGCATAATTGGATGTAATTATTTGTCACAAGTTATCTTACTCCATCAAATTTGATTTTGATACAGCCAGAGCCCCATGAGATGAAGAAAATAGCTGCTGAGGGAATTCTAACCTGTTTACAGGATGCCATAGATTCTCTTAATCAAGGGCAGGTAAATTATTTTTTGCTACAATTTTCTACATTTTTCTATTGAACGTTTGGTTTATATTGAGTAAGAATTGTGTTGCTGGTCTCTTACTTGCCATTTTGGATATCCTTAAGTAATATATAGGACTGCCATGGGAAAATCTTAGAGGGGGATAGTATCTCTCTTATCAACATAACAAGTGCTTAAGTTTTTTCCGACTTATCACCATTTGAAACTGCTATAGTTTTGCCTCAGGATTTTCTTCTTGCCACTTTCCTGGTAATGTATTCTGTTGCACCATTGATGTTGGACTCTTTTTCATGTAGTTGACCCCAACTAGTTTTGGGGTGATGCATAGTTGATTAATCAATTATTGATGTTGGACTGTTCTCACACATTAGTTATTGCTATGGATGATAAATGAAGTAGTATTTCATGTTTTACACAAATTAGTTATCGCTGTTTATATTTACTTTATAAAGAAAATAAATAGTGCTCTGTGACAAATAGGTAGCATTGCAGTTTTTAATCTAATTAATTTTTATCCTAGGCAGCTTCTTTTGTTGGATATTACCATTATTGAACTGCATTTTCATGAGAGAATTTGCGTTGATTAAGTAATTGGTAAATACTAACCTGCATCGGGTGTTTACTGTGATTAAGTGATTTAATGTAGTAAAAATAGTCATTAATTAATCATGGTCAAGTGATAAAAGTGTGCATACAAACACATGTCATGCATCTATTGGTTTGGCGTAAACACCCAAGTAAGTTTTTACCTAATTAATTTTTCATCCCACCAGGACCTTTTGTTTTCTGAGAGTATTCTGGAATCACAAATACATTATTGTACATGAAGGAACGTAGTGAGAGTGAAGACAGTCAATTTACTCGATTCTAACTGTAAATGTGGCGGTAGTAACCAGTGTGGGTATAGTCTGGGTGGACATTGGATGTTCTGGCAAGCATGGAGGCATGTTAGGTTTTTGGAGGGTCTATTGGGTGTTGTTGTTGATGGTTGTACTGTACCGGAGTGGCTAATGATAGGAAACTGGGAATGGCATTAAATGACGACAAAAGTCTGCTGGTTTCCGAGTCAGTCAAAACAGGTGGCACAGCTACATAGAGCTGAATGAGCAAATGCTTACATCTTGTAGCAGACATTTTTAGCATCCTGGGCAGAACTTTTTGTGTTTCCTTACTTGAGTCCCATCAAGTGAGACCATTAAGCATAATGGGTTGGAATATCAGCTTTTTTTTTCATACCAAGTGAATAACTTCAACAGGGAACACATATTCTGACAGATGATTGACCAAGGTGTGATGAACCCATTGTAGAACTTTTATGGCTGTGAGGTTGCCCTTATAAAAAAATTATGAAAACATGGTTGTTTCTTCCAGGGAGAAGTTTGAATTGCTCTTTTGAAAGTACGTTCTTTGTTAAGGCTACAAGTGTCCTTTGATCTGTATTTCAAGTTGAATGAATACTTTCTGTCCTAGGAAATGGAGGGTAGGTTGTAAATTCATTTGCTTAGCCTATCCTTTGAATGTTGTGCTTTCCAATGGAGAAACTTTATCATGTCTCGAGTCCTTGAACATTCTAAGAATTCTAGCTGAATTAATGTTGATTCTCTGGTACAAGAATTGGTGGAAATTTTATTGGAAGATTTGTAATATAATAGGTAATATCAATTAGTTCAAGCTGTAGTGATTAAAAAAGTAATCACTGAAGTAAAAAAGGTTTTGGCAGTTGCTTTTCTTTTCTCCATATTTTGATGATATGTTTGACTCATCCTCCAATTTATTTATGTTTTTTCGTGGTTAATTATATTCTTGTTAACTCTGTAGGATATGCGTCAAATAACTGAACAGTGGGAATGCATCCCTCGTGCTGTTGAGGAGCTGGCAAAGTTTGATGGTAGTTGTGTTGGTTCAGCTACAATGCACAAGGATCTTTGCAAACAAGCTGCGACCTGTAAACAAATTTATGAGCTGGAGTACAGAAATAGAGAAGACGATGAACTTTCGAAGAGGAAAGAGCAGCAGACTCGTGTAAGTGGAAAGGCTGGTGGCGCTGCCAAAGATGCTGCTGCATATGACAGTGATGATACTGTTGAGATGACAGAAGAGGAAATTAACCATGCTTATAATGCCGTAGCATCTACGGTTCGAAACACTAAGCGAGTGTAAAACTGGGAGGTAGAAACACTAATCTTCAATTCCTTTTCGCCTGTGAATGGAGGAAGAAGATGATAGTTTTATATTTGGACTGAGTATCGACATCCAAGAGTTGTTATCTGTCACTAACCTGTTATAAAAAAGTATACAAAAACCCAATTACATACTCTGGGCTGGATCTTCATCTTTTTTGAGATTTTTCTGTCAAGTTGGTTTAGGTCCCAAAAAATCTATGTACCAATAACTTTGATCCTCGCTACCTCAATTTCTTTTTCTATCTTTATTTGTTTTCTATGCTCGTTTTAGTTTTCAATCAACATTCTTTTAATAAACATTGTTGTCCGAATCAACTTACGGGCACTTGATTAATTATATGGAAAACCTATTATTTTCCACCAACGTATGTATCGAGTAATTATGTTCACTCAAACTTTGAACGAATGAGATGAGATCATATGATATTTGTGCCTGCAATGAAATTTTAATTTTGAGATCTCATGCCTCTCAATTGATTCCATTGATCGTTGGTACAATATAAGTATGCAACACATGTCAATTATTTAATTGAAAGGAAGATTACAACTGACTTCGTTAATAATAATTTGAGGAAATTGAGATTATTATTATCAGAGTTGATAATTTTTTCGAAACAATCTCTCTATCTCCATGATGTAAGGGTAAGTTTAAATACACTCTACACTATCCAAATCCACTTATAAAATCACATTAAACATGTTGAAATTGAGACCATTCGAGAGTTGTGGAAGACTATTCCAAATAAATTTTATGGGCTCATTTGGACATGCGTTTTTTTTTTCTTAAAATATTTTTGAAAAACATTGTTTGATTAGCCGTAAAAGTTAATTTTTCAAATGGTCTTTTTTTCATCCATTAAATATCAGTTTTTTCAAATGTAATGTAAACACAACTTCAACTTCAAAGTTCAAACTATTACATCTTTTTTTTTCTCTCAAATAAGCACTACATCCATGTCAAAAGGCCTACCTAATTTACTAATTTTTTGCAACTTTTTTCTTCCTTCTTCCACCTAACCTTATTAGGAACTAACTAACGTAATAAAATCGTAAATTCCCCACGAATGTAACCAAATTACGCAATTACTCAAATACCCCTGCGGACTCCCCAGCCCGAAAGCTTCAACTTGACTATATCTCAGTAGGGTTGCAGCAGATAAACGCCACCATCTCCGCTGTATCTTTTCCCATTCACTGTCTCACTACCTGGAATCTCCTTCCTCTTTCTCTCTCTAGAACCTTCGCTATTCAAAAATGGGGGCTTCGCTTCCTGCCAAAGAGGCCAACCTCTTCAAACTCATCGTTGTAAGTTCTTCGTTTCTCTCAAAAAAACAATAATTCTTTTTCAATGGAGTTTCGTTTTTTTTTTTGGCTCGTGTTCACTTTATTCAATTACTTTGTATTCATGCCAGTTAATAGCCTGTATTTTATGTTAAATTACTTCAGTGACGATTGTACGGTACTATATTGGTTGCATGAATTTTATCTGTTAAGTTGTTTATGAAATTATGAATTTGGACAGGCTAGAGGCGTTTCCGTTGCAATGCGAATTTAAGAATTGTAGTACAATCGTGAATTCAGATGATTTTGTGCTGAACTAATATATAATCATGGTCCAAAATACTTTTGTGGCTGGATTGTCATGTCATCATTATAAGGAATAATGATAAATAGTCTATTTCAAGACTTCAGTTTTAATCTATCGAAATCCTCCTCCTTTATCTCTCCAAGAATTGATAAGTTGCAATAAGAAAGTAAAAGATTGAAGTTTTAGGTGTGTCTAACGGACTAGAACCATAAGTATGGTGTGGTGTTTGACAGAGCTTGTGAAAAAAAGTGTCATATGAAGTTACTACCAAAAAAAGAGGGGGATTAGCAAAGCTCAGATAGTGTTTTTAAAGGGCGGGCGGTGGGACATTTTACATGATACATTGCAAGGCATAAACTCCAAGGCATGATGTGTAAGCCTAATAATTTATAAATTATAAAAAAGTATATAACTACAAAAAGATAAATAAAATTAAACTACAGAAAATTCAAGAAAATTATAAAATTAGTGAAAATGTAACATGTGCACGAACACTACAATTTTTTTTTTTCATAATTTTATTTTTTGAAATTGGTAACGTTGTAGTTTCAGCATTAAGGACATGCTGGAGACCTCCAAAATATTGTTAATAGGAATCTAGGCTACTTACAATGAGCCTAAAAGATCTATAATACAAGATAGAAGGTGCAAATCACACCTAGAGAAATAATAGAAGATCGATTGAGATGGTTTACCCATGTCTGACATAGAGTCCGAAATGTACCAATTAGTAGATGCAACAATATGATGGATTGGAGTTGTTGAAAGGCAACAAAGTAAACCTAAATATCACATTGGAGGGAAGTTATTACGGAAGATTTGTATTATGAGACCTACAATCTCTAAGACTTAGCTAAGAATACAACGTTATGAAGCAAAGATAATGAAGTCTAAAATATTCTTAGCTAAGATCTATATTCTTGTTAGTGGTCAATGAAGTGAGTTAAGAACCATGAAACCTCAGGTTCAAATCTTAGCAGAGACAATAACACCAGGTAATTTCTTCCCATCTATTCCGGCCTTGATGGACGAAGTTACCTGTTGCTGGTGGGTGGTGGCAGTAACTTGTGGAACTAGTCAAGGTGCAAGGAAGCTGGCCTAGACACCACGATTATCAAAAAGAAAAGAGGCCATGAAGCAAAGGCCCATACAAGCGATGACAATATGTTAGGGTTGTGTTGATACTTTTACCATTAGGCGTGGGCAGATATAAGTTTGATATTAAGTGAACTCCTAGTTTTGGAGAACCCCTAAAAACATATTAATTACCAGTATTGGATTGACTTGAGTTAGAATATAGCTGAATATATGGAGCATTTATACATTTCACAAACATATAGAGGATTTATATTGACAACACCAACCTTTTCTAAACTAACGAGAAAAAACGATGATATCAAACCTTTTCAAATTTGACTAATAGCACTTTTGCATGTAATTTTCTTGCAAAAGGTTATTATCAATTATTTGTTACATTATTTATCCTTATTGAAATAATTTTATTTTCAAAAATTGAGGAATCCTTGTCCAAATTCACCCGGAAAATCAGAAAAAGGAGAAATTATCTGCTTGTATGTGGTGAGTAATTTTGGAAGGAAGGGTAATCACTAATGTTTCAAAAGAGTACAGGAGAACATACTCAAGCTAAAATCTACTAGCTTTCTCTTTTGACATTTTGGTGTAAAATGCAATGTATGTGACATGGATAGCATATGAGAGTTATTCTTTGCCTCACATGTTAGTCTAGATAGGAACAGATTTTTTGTGAGGGTTTCTGTGGTCATTTCATAGCACAAGCTTAGTGCTAATTTTGAGTTTTGATCAATAAACCTTTTTATTTTACCTACCAAACTAAAAAAATTCATGCCGAAAGCTGGGTGCTTTATCTCATACTTCCTTTTGTGATTGAAGGTACTTCACTTCATATTTGTACTATTAGTTTTTCTCTTTAGGTATTTTTGGGGTGCAATGCAAAATGTATATGATGTAGGCAGCCTACCAAAGTCTAGACAGGAACTGATTTTTTGCAAGGTTCATGTTGTAATTTCATACCACAAGCATTGTGCTACTTTTGATTAAAAAAACTTCATGTTTATTTATCAAAACAGAATTCACGCCAACACTTAGATGTTTTTTCTCGTATCCTGAATCCAGGCATTCTTTTTAGTAAAATATGACATATAATCCTTTTTGTACTACTCCCTCCGTTCCATTTTATGTGAGGTAGTTTGACTCGGCACGGAGTTTAAGAAAGAAAGGAAGACTTTTAAAGCTTGTGGTCTAAAATGAATGATAGAAATTTGTGTGGCTATAAATCATTTCATTAAGGGTAAAATAGACATTTTAAAGTTAAATTGTTACTTAATATAGAAATGTGTCATCTTTTTGGGACCGACTAAAAAGAAAAGTAAGTCACAGAGGAGTAGATTATATGACTATTTAACATGAAATATTCCAGTTAATTCATTATGACTGGAGTACATATGACATCCACTCCTCCTCTTGTTTATTCTCTTTCTAATTTCTTGATTATTGTTGGCTTAAGTATGTCTAATGTTGAGCCGGATTTCTTAATTGTTGCAGAAATCATATGAGACAAAGCAGTATAAGAAAGGCTTGAAAGCTGCTGACACTATTCTCAAGAAATTTCCTGACCATGGAGGTAAATTCAATTCTACTAGGTGCACA
The DNA here is from genome assembly GCF_019186545.1 of Solanum stenotomum. Classification (NCBI taxonomy): domain Eukaryota; kingdom Viridiplantae; phylum Streptophyta; class Magnoliopsida; order Solanales; family Solanaceae; genus Solanum; species Solanum stenotomum. Next base: position 9,735,559 of record NC_064289.1, on the reverse strand, counting down.
TTTGATTAGAAGTCAAAAATTTGAGCTCCTTGTTCATGATTATTCCATTCATGATCGGTCCTTGAGAAGTTAATTTGTAATCTGTAAATAGATGAAGGACGGCACCTTTACTTTTCCATGATAAGTATGACGGATAACAATATTTATATGAACAGTAGGCAATATGCATGCTAGCAGATTTTTTTATGTCTTTTATCAGACATGCCGACTGTAAATTTTTCATTGAATCTTCTAATCAGTAGTTCAAGCTCTCACTTCCAGACCATGTTTTCTGCTGGATGTGAAGTAATTGAGATTGAGCTTGAGTAAAGTAGCACTAGTTGTTTTGTATCTTAATGACTGTTCTTTCCTTCCGGGGCGTTCTTAGTTATTATGCTGCCATTTTACTTAATGATCTGGTTACAGAAACGCTAGCAATGAAAGGATTAACACTGAATTGTGTGGACCGCAAATCAGAAGCATATGAACTTGTCCGGCTTGGATTGAAGGTGGAGTTCATTCATTTTCCTCTTAGGAATGAAAAGCTCCTTGTGTTTTAACTTCTATTGTCCTTTTTTTAAATTTTTTTTATGTATAACAGTGTTAACTATGCTTCTCTCTTTGCAGAATGACCTTAAGAGTCATGTTTGTTGGCATGTTTATGGGCTCCTATACCGATCAGATAGAGAGTACCGAGAAGCAATTAAGTGCTATCGCAATGCCCTTAGAATCGATCCTGACAACATTGAGATATTACGTGACCTATCCCTTTTACAGGTGTGACTCTTTTAATAACATTCTTCTTCCTTTACTGAGTGTTTGCTGCACTTAAACTGTTCTGCATTTAGGCTCATCAGTATAAGCCTCATAATGGGTTGCTAAAGATTAAAGTTGTGCTGCGTCTCAATCATGTCTATTAAACTGTTGTTAAAGAGCTGCTCCTTAATGAGTGAGTTGCCAAATTACTTAAGAAACTTTCATGTCAGAAGAGTTATTCATTCATCGCTATGCCTCGTTTCTCACGTGTATATGGAGTATTGGATGATACTGTCACTGTACACCCTTTACTGATGTGAGTGAATAAGTGGGTTGCTTATGCTTGTAAAATTGTCATGTCTGTGGCATTCCTGCAACTCCTTTTTCTTGTTTCCGAGCTTAAAGTTGGACTGTATTTCATGTGACATTCGTGTGGTTTATTCTCTTTGATCGCTGCCTTAAGACTTCTTTTTTATGTTCTGATGATCCCAGTAATTTATGACATTCTAAGTTAAGGTGCAATCTGGGTGTTAAAGGTTCCTCCTATGTTGTTGGAATGTCTCCTTTAATTGCTCCAGGTGCTTGGTATCATGAATTTCTATGCAATTGATTCTTACATGATTAACATCTAAGAATTTCGTAGAGTGGTGGCCAAAAGCTTATCTTGTAAAATGAGCAGCTCTGTTATTTTACCTTTGTCATTCTCATTGTGTTTCCTTTTCATTTTTTAGCGTGCTTTTCTTCTCTGTCCAAACTTATGGGTTGGTAAATATTTTCTGCAGGCACAAATGCGTGACTTGTCAGGTTTCGTTGAAACGAGACAGCAATTGCTCACTCTGAAGCCAAATCATCGCATGAATTGGATTGGCTTTGCTGTTTCTCATCATTTAAACTCCAAGTAACTTGCTCTACTATTGTCGAAATAGCTAGTACAATTGGTAGATGTGTGTTTCGAAATAGCTAGTACTTTCTCTCCTGCTGAATGCTGATTATCTGTTTTTGATGCCTGATAGAAATCTAGTTGAGGAGTTGAAGAACTTCTGCATTCCATGGTGTTTCTGTGTATAAGATATTGGATGTCCATATTGGGGAATTTGATTTGGTTTGCATGTGAATAAAGTATGACTGGCTTGGCAGTTGATCTGACTCTTTAGTTCTTGTCTTTCTCTGTTTTTTTCCTACAGTGATTGTGGGTAGGGGTGTTCACAGTTCAGTTTGGGTCAGTTTTTCTCTAAAAGAAAACCAAACCAATTAAGTTGGTTATACAAATGTTGGAAACAAACCAAACCAATTAAGTCATTTGTCATCGCTTTGGTTTTGTTGGGTTTTTCATTTTATTCAGTTTTTTGTCCTTTTTTTTTTTATAACATATATGATAATATACTTCCAAGAACATATTAGGTTGACTAATTCCAACATTATATTACCAAATCATTTACTCTTTAAGATCGTTTGAATAATTTTTTTTTCTTTTTATAATTCACAACATCGACTTCAAACATCAATCTGCATTTCACCTTCTTGTATGTTAGTGGGTCAAAAGCTGTTGATATCCTTGAGGCATATGAAGGGACTCTCGAAGATGATTATCCTCCAGAAAATGAACGTTGTGAACATGGGGAGATGCTTCTATACAAGGTAACAGGGAATATTTATGCATGCTTCAGAATATTTTATTGTTCTGTTTTAAATTTTCATTTATTTGAGGTGAGTGCAGTGACATATACTGGTACCATTCTGCTGCCTGATGCCCATTTAGGTTTTTGTACTTGGATGGTTGAAATTTCTAGTAATACTCATTTTTTTTTATTTTACTACTGCCCAAATGAACTGGAATGTTTTTGGAGATGCTTCTTTCCATGGCCATACTGTCAGCATACTGAAGTTTTTTCTTGCAACAAACCCATCTGGCTCTTTTTATTTGGCACATTGTAGTGCTGGTTTAGCAACACATTCAGAAAGCATGATTCTGCGATACATAGTTGATTTAGTTGGATGAAAGCTGCTATGGGTAGCTATGAATTCAAACATGCAAAATGATTTAGTTGCTTAACCACCGACACAGATCTACTTTTCTAAGAGCTTTCTGATTTGAAGTTTCCTGCTTGAGTATATAAGTGATAAGAATATGTGTTTGAACTAGTTGCTATCAGGTTATGCCTGTTTGGACGAGGCTTCAGTGGCCTTCTCTCAACAAAAAAAATATTTGTTTTTCATCTTTTAAATATGTGAAACAAATTGCTTCTTTATGTTGTGATTTATACAACTAGCAAGTTAGCCCGATGAATAATTCTGTTTTTGGAGCATTGTGTTATCAATGCCTGGAGAATTGTATTATTTTGTTCTGAAAACTTCAATTTCACCCGGTTATAAACTGTTTCAGGTCTCTCTGTTAGAGGAATGTGGTTTTCTTGAGAAGGCCCTTGAAGAGTTGCACAAGAGAGAGTCTAAGATTGTAAGTTCATATAATGCAATCCTACGGAAATTTGTTTGAGTTTACTCCTGGATGTTGATTTTATTATGTCACTATAGTTTGACAAATTGGGCTACAAGGAGCAAGAGGTTTCGCTTCTTTTGAAGCTTCACCGCTTTGAAGAAGGTGAAAGATTGTTCAGAGTGCTTCTGTCAATGAATCCTGACAATTACAGGTGCACTATTATCTTAGTTCGTTTGTCAAAAATTACTGGAATGTTTAGATGATGCCTTCATATAATAAAGATAATTTTTACAGTTAAACTATAATTTTCTATATGTGCATATCTATCTTTTCTATTATACTAAGATTAAATCGTTCTTTGGTAATTCCTTGTCAATAAAAAAGATATTTCCTTGGTAATTCCTTCTCAACAAAAAAGATCGTTCCTTGGTAATTCCTCCCCCCCAAAAAAAAGATCAACAACAACATACCCAGTGCTTAATCACATGCATGTTTTGTTGTTGTTGTGTGCTATCTCTTAACTGTGAATGGATATGCTAGCTAGTTTTTGTTCAAAGCTGAAGTACTAACTATACATGTAATATATACTCTCTCTAACTTTCAGATACTATGAGGGGTTACAAAGATGCCTGGGACTATATTCTGAAAACGGACAGTATAGTTCTGATGAAATTGATAGGCTCGAAGCTTTGTACAAGTCACTTGCTCAGCAATATAATAGATCATCTGCTGTAAAGGTAATGTGTGCTTTATCCTGCCTACTATCAAGGGATAATGGCTGTCTAACTCTGCTCAATAATGTTTGAATCTAAGTTGCGCGGACTCTGCACTTCCGATGTTGCACTCGTGTCGGATTCTCCAAAAATACACTACTTTTGGAGAATCTGACATGCACCGGTTGATATTTTGGAAGAGTCTGAGCAACACAGGTTTGAATTGGTGTTGGGCAGTGGCTATCTTTCTTACCCATATCCTGTTGATTTGTTTTCAGGAAATTCCATAATTATCTGCCTTTAGCGAAGTACTGTAATTTTACATGGCTGATTTAGTTACCTTGCGTTGTTGTCTTTCTGGACCTTACTATGGTTTAAGTATAGGCTACAATCTCTCTTGATAGAGTTGACTTAATTCTTATTTTTTTTTTAAAAAAAACATCAGGGGCCAACCCTTAGGACCAACCACAACCTTTAAAACTCAGGGATAATGGGCATGTTCCTCTGTGCTTCTCCACTTACATAACAAGCTTAGTTCATATGGCAGGGGGGCTCAAACCTGTGACCTAAGTCACAACTCCCTCATCCTTTGCCACTAGAACGAAGCCCTGGGGGGAATTGACTTTTCATTCTCTTAAATGCTAAAAGTACAAGCTGTCTTCAATGACTTGAAATGTAAACATTTTATTACTTATCTATCACCATTCTTTCGGAAGCAGCCTCTCTACCTCGCAGAGGTAGTGGTAAGGCCTGCGTACACTCTACCCACCCAGACCCACTTTGTGGGATTTCATTGGGTTTGTTGTTGTTGTTGTATCACAATTCTTTTACCTTTTGCTATCTTGCGGAAATATGATAATTATCCATAGTGAACTTTGTTTTCTTTTCCCTTTCAGAGAATTCCACTTGATTTTCTTAAAGACGACAAGTTTCGGGAAGCGGCCGAGAACTATATTCGACCTCTTCTAACAAAAGTACTTATATGCCAACACCCTTTCTGGTTTCCTTGGTCTTTTGAGCTAAGCTGACATGTTTTCATGGTGATGAATATCTAGGGTGTTCCTTCTTTGTTTTCTGATCTTTATCCACTGTACAATCACCCTGGCAAGGTCAGCTCAAATGTTCCTTCATGTACCATAGCAGATTGCACGGGTTTATTACTTTCCCGCATATTTGTGGTGTTTGTAATTATTTGCATATGTTTTACAGGCCAATATTCTAGGGGAATTGGTTCTGAGGCTGGAGAAATCAATTAAGAGTACTGGTGGATATCCCGAGAGGTTAGTGAATTCTTCTACTTTTGATTCATGATACACTTATTGTGTCACTTTCACAATTAGGCTTAACAAACCATTGGGCAAACTTTAGCAGTCCTCAGTCGTGAGCTGATTTATTATTTATTTTGCCCCCCTTTATTATGTTAGATCAGTAAGAAGATCTCATTTGATTTTCTTCTTTCACTATCTTGACCTTCTTGAGGCCACTTCAGATTTCGACAGTTACTAGTCTTAGGCTTTGTTGCTCGGACTCTTCAAAAATGTCACTGGGTGCTTGTTGGATCCTTAAAGTTGTGCATTTTAGGAGGATCTAACTCGGGTGCAGTAACATTTTTGGGGAGTCCGAGCAACGTAGGTCTTAGGTTTCTATTACCAGGTACATTCAGGTTACTTTTTTTATTTTACAGAGTTTCTGTAAGAAATAAATTTGTATTTTGCTAGTTTGAGGCTGAGAGATAATATTTATGTTTCCGTATATGTAGTCATTTGTGTGTTATTTTGTTTGTTTTAAACTTCAATCACCATACCCAAGGTGATTCTCATGATAAAGTTGCTTGTTTCATTATGGAGGTTCCACAACAGAACAACGTAATTCATGTAGTCAATGATTATCTACATATTTCATTCTCAAAAACAATTATAAAAGTTCCACACCAAATCTGATTTCTTATTTAACCAGATGATGCCCGTCTGTTTGTCAATATAACGTCAAGAAGGGAATTTTAAGGAGCTACTATTTGTCCTTTTCACGCCTGTTATTTTATTTTTTAAATCCTGTATCATCTCAATCTCTATTAGCAATCAACCTAGATGCTCTTGGATTCCATTGAGATGTAAGCTTAAGGGTATTGATGTCTTATAATTTGTATGAGGTGTAATCAGTGCCTACCTTGATACTATGATTTCTGTGGGCTTTGATTCATTTTTTTCCCTTTCTTACTTCTAAGTTTTGATGTTCGAATATACACTTCTGCAGTGAGGGAAAAGAACCCCCTTCAACACTTCTGTGGATTTTGTTCTATTTGGCTCAGGTTTGCTCACATGTCTTCGATATATATATTGAGGGCTTTCATGTCTTTTTCTTCGTCGCCTTTCACCTTCCTAATTGCTGAAAAAATTTGTTGCTGCAGCATTATGACAGATGTGGACAGTGTGACATTGCTCTTGTAAAAATTGATGAGGCAATAGAACATACTCCTACGGTCATAGATTTATACTCTGTCAAGGTATATTTGCTCATCTATCCATATCAGAATGTTTGCGAATCTTTCATTATTCGTTTCTTTTGCCTTTACCATTTGTTTATTGACTTTGATATTTGACAATATCCCTGTTGGTTCTTAAGTTACTTGTCTGAAAATGTTTCTTGTGAAACTGCACTTCCAATTTTCAAATGTGATGAAAAGTAAAGGCTGCTATCGGAGCGTGTCAAAATAAATTATCTGTAATTTGCACCATAAATTGTGTGTTTTTTTATAATGGAGATAGAGAATGGATATAGAGGATCATTTTCCCAGGCCCAACTAGTTGGGGATTGAGGTGTAGTTGAGGGATTGATTTTTATTTTAATCATAAGTCTGCTTCTACTTCTCACCACCTATGTTAAACAAACAATAGAGGTCTTTCTAAAATTACATGTGTTCCGATGTCTGATATTGATTCATCATCATTTTGCATGTTTTTATTTATTGTCCATCTTCTTTGGTTGTCAAACTTTACTAGCAGAAGTATTACATTGATCAAAATCCGTTCGATCTTGTACCTGCTCATTTGACATGACATGGTAAGACAAATGCACACACTATCTATTGCTAGTTTATCAAGGAATCTTCTACTCTTTTCATGTCTCTCAAATTTTATGATCATATTTCCGGGGACATGAATCTTGGTCCCTGAATGAACTTAACATATGTTGGTCTAATCATAACTTTTATAATGTATGTAACTTGTCTTTGGTTCTCTTCAACACAGAGCCGCATATTAAAGCATAGTGGTGACTTATCAGCTTCTGCTTCATTGGCTGATGAAGCCAGGTGTATGGATCTTGCAGATCGCTATGTTAACAGTGAATGTGTTAAGCGTATGCTTCAGGCTGATCAGGTACAAAACTTCGTCTGTTTTCTTTGATCTTTAATAAAATCTTTAACCTTTGCTGGTAATTTTCAGTACCTATGAATTATCCTACATTTGTCCTTTGATTTTTTTATGGCTTACGCTGCACATCTTTTTGAAGGTGGCTTTAGCTGAAAAGACAGCTTTATTATTCACAAAAGAAGGGGATCAACTGAACAACCTTTACGATATGCAGTGCATGTGGTAAGTTTCTTCACTGAACTTAAATCATTATCTACTTGGTTTTGCGATCCTTTTAGCTGCAAATTTTTGATGAATTTGGTAAGGTATGAACTGGCATCTGGGGAAAGTTATCTGCGCCAAGGCGAGCTTGGGCGGGCCTTAAAGAAATTTCTGGCTGTGGAAAAACATTATGCAGATATCACGGAGGATCAATTTGATTTTCACTCTTATTGCTTAAGGAAAATGACACTACGCGCCTATGTTGAAATGCTGAAATTTCAAGATCGGCTCCATTCACATGCTTATTTTCGCAAAGCAGCAAGTGGTGCTATCAGGTATTTATTTTGACTTGCTAAAAGTATTAAAATGTTTGAGATCTCCAGGAACCTTGTATTCTAAATCTTTTCTGCTATTATTAACCTTTACTAATTTGTTTGCTATTCTCTGTCTAAACCTGTGAACTATTTTCTAGGAAAGACACTTGCTAATCCGATTACTGGAAAAATTCTGCTTAATATCCATGTTTTGTCCTAGATTGTCGGCTAGCTTACCAAATGTTTCTGTGACTGGAGATTTTTATGTTTCCTCGGGCATTCTTTTTCTTGTAAATCAGATGCTACCTGAGGCTGTATGATTGTCCTCCAAAGTCAGCAGCTGAAGAACATGATGAGATGGCTAAGTTGCCTCCCTCTCAGAAAAAGAAATTGAAGCAAAAACTGAGGAAAGCAGAGGCCCGAGCTAAGAAAGTACTTGAAGTTGCTTCTGTATTGCTTTTGAAAAATTAACTTAGCGTGAAGTAACTTAGTCTTTTGCGTGCTTTTAGGATGCAGAAGTCAAAACTGAGGAACCAAGTACCACTAGTGTTGTCAAATCAGGGAAGCGCCAGGTGAAGCCTGTAGATCCTGATCCACACGGTGAAAAGTTGGTTCAGGTATTATTTTGTCTGTCGTTCTCTCACATCTTGTATGTATGGTGAGCTTGAACTTCATAATCTCCTGTATGATGTATGCACAATTTGGCTACAAGAAGTAGTAATGTATGACCCTAGTGATGCTAGAAGACACTGGAATTGATTATATATCGAGTCTAGTGTGCCGAGGGATATCTCCATCACGATTTGAATTTGTACTTCCGGTGGAAATTTAGTTCATGAAACTTTGAGTGGTCAACATCTTATGTCTGTGAGGTCGTGTGAAACATTTGGAGTCTATTCCAAGAAAGAAAAAAAAACAAGTGTGTCCAATAAATGGGAGAAAAGGGATTTTATTATTCTGAGGTTTTTCCAAATTTTGCATATTTTGATGGGAAAAAGGACAAATATACCCCCGAATTATTGTAAATGGTATACAAATACCCTCCGTTATACTTTCCGGTCATTAGTACCCCTGCCGTCCAAAAAGTAGAGCACATTTGCCCCTCACTCTAACAGAAGAATATTTAGTGACACGTGGCGCAATCCTACGACTCAACCCGGTTTGACCAATTAATTAACCCGAAAATTTAAAAGCCCAATGACCCATTTAACCCACTCACACTCAAACTAATCCAACCAAAAATCTAAAAAAAAAATCCCCAATTCTTCTCGTTAATAATTTTCCCCTTTATTTCTTCTCTCTTCTTTATTTGAATCATCCTCTTCAAATTAACCATACTTTTTCCTACACTTCTCTCAGGTAAATTTCTCTTATGATTTTGCAAATTTACTGTTTTTGTGTTGGATAAAATTAGTCGACCGACTCCGTTGAACCTCAAGTTAGTTTAGAAAAATTGATTTGTGTATAGTATGATTTTGTTATGATGGAGGTATAACAAAGTAGTGTATACTATTAGGCCTGTGATATGCTTTGTTTTCCATCGATTTTTTGAAGCTCAAATTTTTGTTGTATTAAATTATGCGTAGATCTGTGAAAAAATTTGAAGAAATCATCTGATTTTCTCGACATTCCAGTAAGTTTTGTTGAGCTGGAAATTTAATAAGCTAAAATTTATGAATTTTTGACATGATTTGAAGTTGTTTTTGTTTTTTCAGATCCACGTTTCTCTAAATTTTTTTATTTGATGCAGTTTGTCGGCGTTTATTCCTTCGCCACTGTATATTGAAGTTGGGGGAAAATATACCTCTATGAAGGAGTCTAGTGCAGAAAATATGTTAATATTTGTGTTGGTAATGGGGTATTGGGTGGGTTAAATGGGTCATTGGGCGGGTTTTTAAATTTTCGGGTTAATTAATTGGTCAAACCGGGTTGAGTCGTAGGATTGTGCCACGTGTCACTAAATATTCTTCTGTTAGAGCGAGGGGCAAATGTGCTCTGCTTTTTGGATGGCAGGGGTACTAATGACCGAAAAGTATGACGGAGGGTATTTGTATACCATTTACGATAGTTCGTTGGTATATTTGTCCTTTTTCCCTATTTTGATTGATGTATGAAATTTTCTTATTGAGAAAACTTCAGATTGAAGATCCCCTGGCCGAGGCTACAAAGTACCTGAAGCTGCTACTTAAGCACTCATCTGATTGCTTGGAGACACATTTACTGTCCTTTGAAGTAAACATGAGGAAACAGAAAATTTTGCTTGCCTTGCAGGTATGTTCCTTCATAATTCAACAGTAAGAAAAAATCCTCTTCCTTTCTGCTCCAATTTCTATCCATTTTACATATCTTTTTTGTATGGTGTATCTAGGATTGGTACTGGTCCCAGTGCATTTTGATCAACTGCTTGAATTACCATCCTTCTCTTTTTTTCTGGTTTAATTATCATCTGTCTTTTGATGTATCAGGAATCAAAGTTTTCCTTTTCTTTCTCCTTGTAAAAGAGAGTTATCCTTTTCTTTCTGTATGACCATTGATAAACATTCTCTTTGATCTTTATCTTTTCCAGGCTGTAAAACATCTGCTGAGGTTGGATGCAGAAAATCCAAAATCTCATCTCTGCTTGGTATATTTATCTTTTTTCATGACTTTTTAATAAAAAATTTCTGTAGTAGTGTAAATTATGTTTGTTGGCCTTGTCAACTGTTTCTTTGCACAGGTTTAAATTCTTGCTGAACTCTTTGAAACTCTGAGGACTATACATCTTTCTTGATATAGATTGTGATCTCTTGCAGATAAAATTCTTCCATAAAATAGGAGGATTGCCGTCCCCAGTCACCGAAACTGAAAAACTTGTGTGGCGTGTCTTAGAAGTCGAGCAACCTACCTTTAGGTTTCCTTGAATCATCCACTTTCCATCTATCTTCAATGTTTTAGATATTGATTAATTACACAGTGATTTATCCTTGTTATTAGACTGAGTACCTATTTGTGTCTGTTGGCAATTTCAGTCAGTTGCACGAGAAATCTCTAATTGAGGCAAACAACATTTTCCTTGAAAAGCATAAAGGTCCATTTTCGATTGTCATTTTAATGGATTTGTCATATTTGGTCCAAGTTTTTGTTCCCAAGAGAAGTATGATTTCTTTGTTGTTGTACGTGTGCAGAATCATTGATGCACAGGGCTGCAGTGGCTGAGTTGATGTATGTTCTGGAACCAACCAGGAAGGCTGTGGCTGTCAAGTTAATTGAGGACTGGGTTAATGATCTTGTTTCTATGTAAGGACTTGTATTAATGAATCAATTAGCAGTCTAGCAGATTGCTCATAATGTCTCTCTCTCTATATGTTATCAAAACTTATAAGGGTTCTGTTTTAACTCTTCTTCAAATTAGAGATGGAGTTCAAGGAGCTGTTAGGACATGGAAATTGAAAGACTGCATTTCATTGCATAAACTCCTGGAGAAAACCTTGAATGACCATGATGCTGCATTAAGTAAGTGCTTTGCTCTTTGCCATCTCATGATGTTCTGATTCTTGGTACCAATATATCATACATGCTATTCTATTTCTGTTAAAAGATAAGAAAGTATACATATCATATTTCTACAATCTAAATGGGGTTAAACTAAATTAGCCCCTCATTTTGTTTCAGTTTGTGACCTATTACCTTTGTGGCTTAAAAAGCCATACACTTCATGTCAAACTGCTAAATTATAGAAGTTGAGTGTTTTTGTTCTGTTCCTGTTCTTTAATTTTTTCCCAGAGGTGTTTCCCTTTTTGGTCTGTTCCTATTCACCTATCACCTTCGTCTGTCAGATGGGATATGCACCGTTGAAGTGTGTTAGGAACCCACTCTCCTAACAACAAATCTGTAAACTTTCAAATGCAATACAGAAATAGGAACAACACTTAAACTGTAATTTACTAACACCAACACACAGAATAAGTCTTACAAATAGCAAATAGAGAATAGTCCTAACAACCAAGGTATTTCGAGGAACCTTAACCTCCAAATCTGCCAGAAAAAATCCTACCCCAAAAGACTGACTGTCTAACTGTAATTTACTAACACCAACACACAGAATAAGTCTTACAAATAGCAAATAGAGAATAGTCCTAACAACCAAGGTATTTCGAGGAACCTTAACCTCCAAATCTGCCAGAAAAAATCCTACCCGAAAAGACTGACTGTCTTTTCTTCTTCCTAGTACTATTTATTACAAAATAACTACCTAAACTGCTCGGTAACTACTAGAAATACATACACATACTAATTAATAAATAATACAGATACATTTAGGCCTTATTTTCACCCTTCTTCCTGCGGCTATAGACCCTATTAATAGCAGGTTTAACAAAGTGATAGAAATTTAGCACTAACTGGTCATAATCACATCTACTAATGTTCTGCTGCATGGAAATCATAATTTTGGTCTGGAACGTGCATCATTGACGTGATAAGCATTTAACAGTTGACCGGTCATATCCATATTTCTCATTATTATTCCACAACATGTTTCCTCACAGTGTTGGTGGTGTTCTCTAGCATCACAAACATTTAAGAGATTTTAAGACGAGATTACTGCACTTCTGTCCCCACCCTCGTTTATGTGGGCATTCGGTTTGTTTGGTTTGGTCATCGGTGTATGGTTTTCCAAATATGCAAACCGAAACTGAACTGAAATTATCTCGGTTAACTTCAGTTATTAAATTTTCGGTTTGGTTCTTCTTCATTGTACAAACTATCTCCAATCAGTTATCTGATCTTAACTACCAGCTTTGAGCAAATAGGATATGAGATTCTTTAGGACTCTCTGCAAATAAGTACAGCTTACCCTCTTTATTAAAAAAAAGGAAAAGAAAATGTGCAACTTACCCATGCCATGAACGATAGCAATAAAAGCTATGGAGCCAGTACTCATCACAAGCACAGAGCACTACGTTGGGAGATATTTGAGTCGTGGTTCATCGTAAAGCCTTTGTGAGTTGCCGTGAAATATACCGGAAGAAGCCACCAATAAGCCCCTCCCAAGTCCCAAGTGTGACTTTTAATTAATCTGCTCAATCAAAGAACTGTGCCATTGCCACAGTCAGGTAAGAAGTGATGCCACCAATAATATATTTTATATTTTTAGAAATGGTAAGTTTCTTCCGACAACTCTACTTGTACTAAATCAAAATTGTGGAATTTTTACGGTCCATCTGTATGGTCAGACAATAGAGTTTAGTGACTTAGGTCCCCATGAAATCTGGTGTAACTTCTGTTGGAGAAATAGAATGCAAAGGAGTTTGATGAGGAGGCTGCAATTTTGAAGCAAACCTAGTTGAGTTTGCAATCCCCCCAACCCCAACCACGCCCAAGTCTAGACAATTTCATATAGGGGCCATCGGAAGTGAGATTTGGGACGAGTCCTGCTCTGATTCCATGTTAAAAAATGGATCTTAGGCCTAATTCAACCCCAAAAGCTAGCTCAAGAGGTGAGGATTTGATCAATCCATATCAATAGACCCGCCCATCCCTTAAAGGGCCAATGGGACTCTTCACAAGTCCTTAACTACCAAAACTTCCGAGCAATTCATATGAGTCCCAAGACTAATTATATAATGCATCTAAGTATATAAACTTCAGTTTTATTGGTTATTCTTTTAGTAAATCGAGAACTGGATCTCTGATTTATTCAAACCTAAAACTGATCGAGAGTAACAAAATTTTCAGTTCAGATGTTTTTTCGGTTTAAACTGAATTGTGCAAACCCCTACTAGATTTATCTCCTTGAAGTTACATCCAATTGAAATAAACTTCTAAAGGGTTTTTAAAAGATGTGGTGCATCTTTTTCGAGGAAGTTGATTATGTGCTCTACCTCCGGTTTGTTGAGTTCCCTCTGATTGGATTTGTCTGGCCCATTTTGTGAACATGTTTTTTTCCCCCAATTTTCTGCATTTTGCTATTATATTGAACACTTGTTGTATATCCAACAAACTGTTTACCTTGTAATGTTAATCCGATGAGTCCATCCAGAATGGAAGCAGTGACCAATCACTCAAAGTGGTTCATTTCAAATATATACATCTTTGAATGTAAAATTGTCTGTTCAAGTCTTTACTTTGATTGAGTGTAGGTTATTTATGGGTAAAAATAGGTAGACACCCCATTCCTATTTAGTGTGACACCTACAGGAAATGACTTTTAGCTGTAGTCGCTACTTCTTCGGGCCTTTATTCTACACTATTGCTGCAGTTAAGTGCTTGCTTATTACTTCAAAAGAAAAGAAAAACCTTCAGTTATGTTACTTGTACATATGTGCTGGCAACTTTTGGCAAAATAGAGACTCAAAATCCTTTTGTCTTTGACTGAATTATACTTGATAATTCTCTGGAGAATGATGTGTTTGGCACGCTCGTGTAGGATGGAAATTGCGCTGCGCCGAGTTCTTCCCATTCTCAACTTATTTTGAAGGTACTCGTAGCTCAGTTGCTACAAGTTCGGCTAACCATCAGACACAGAAAACCCCTGAAAATGGAGTTGTCAACTTGAATGCTGGTGAAAATTCTGCTCTGCTTTCATCAAATGGGAGATTAGATAAGCTGGACACGCTGAAGGATCTACATATCTAATTGTATATTTCATGCTGAAGTAAATTGTCGACAAGAGTACTGGAGAAGCTAATTGAAACTGCATTTTTAACCTCCGAATGTACTCGTACACCAATGGGAAGGTTCAAATGGGTGTGAGACATCTGATGATTTCTTGCTTTCAGACAGACTTCCTTTTACAGCAGTTCTCCACCCCTGGATTCAATTTCTTGGCTTCTGTGTATATTTGATCTGGTATTGTTATGATGATATAGCATTGTCTGGTTTCTCAGGGTTTGGTCAGATACCAGAAAAAGAGTTTCTTGGGCTAGTGCAACTCGGTTTCAACAACTTAGAGATCGAAGTGAGCTCTCCAGAAGTCTTTCAGGTCTGGATCTTGTATACCACTAGCATAGAACAATATGCCAAGCTAGACGACCGTGAAGGCTTGTGTATTATTCAGTTTTGTCAAGCATTATTTAATGTACAAACACAGTATGTGAAGATTTTTGTGATAGTACTCGGAGAAACTTACAAATTGATTTGAGTTGCTGGGATGACTTACCATGATTTATTAGACCAGTCGATTCGTCTGTCTATGCTAGCTTTAATTGGACCTTAGTTTCTTTTTTTGTTTCCCTAGCCTGGTCCTAGCCCTCTTTTTCCTTTTTCTGCATGAGTTGTGTTGCCAGCATATTTCTAAAGTGGAAAAACGTGAAAAATGAGCATGAAAAGTGAAATGTAACGTCATATCTAGTACCCCACAAAAATGTGCTTACCTGAGAATTCATATGTATGATATAAAGAATGATTAAATGCTATGTCTATGTTACTAATGGAGACATAAGACTACTTTTTAATCATCTCTCAAGTGACTTCGTAGTCAATTAATATTTACCCTATGTTTTTTTCTTCAACCTGCTTTCTAGTGAAAATGATAATTAATACCCACAATCTAGAGGAATGAATTGTCTCAGAGGAGTGGAAAGTCACTTGACTCTAAGAAATGAGTAAGGGTTTGACAATGTTCATTGTTCCGTCTTCAGGTGGTTGGAATTGGAAAATTAGTAATTGAATCGAAAAATTGAATTTACTCTAGCGTCTATCAAGGCCAAACTAGAGAAACATTACCTCTATATCTATCACCCATCTCTAGCTGAAGATTGGAACGAAAAGAACAAAGAAAAATCTCTACGGGCAAATTTGAAATTTGATTTTTTTGTTTGTTAAAACTGCAAGTTCAAAACTTAATTTTCGTTTAGTTTGTCTTGAAAAGAATAATATATTTATATATTTAAAATAATTTAATCTTAAACTTTCAAAAAATACTCACAAAAAAATAATTTAGTATCACACAAATATTTTTGACAATTAGTTTTAATCTTCGCAGTCACATAAATCTTCCTTTTAAATTCGGTGTTCAATCTAAATCTTCCTTTTAAATTTGGTGTTCAATCACATAAATAAAAAATGTTCAATTAATCGATATGTTCCGTGATATTTTTCTTTCTTATCAAGCACATCCTTAATTCGGGTGGAATTAGACCATCTATATTGATTACGTTAAGCTTTCAGTTATATACAAAGTGCAGGTGGACGCTGCTTTTTGAAAGCGCAATAGCTCTGAGACCTGTCAAGTTCCCACTTGATCCTGTAAGTCTATAGTCTATACTCTGGACCTTAACTTGAAATAATTACACAATTTTAATGGGAGTATATATTTATTTCATATATGCATATAAATTAAGTGAGCCCTTCAAAGGGAAAGATCACATGGCATGTTTTCTGTTGACAAATATCAAATGTTCACTTATTAAACCTCCAATATTTATAAAAGGGTTTAAATAAATTTTTACATATGAATTACACATAGTTGAGCCTCATTATAATTATCATTTTGTTATAATAACATTTCACTATAATAATATGATTTTCTTCAAAATCATTTTTTCATGTTAGATTTTAATTACATTTCTATAGCAATATTCTACCTATAAAAGTAAGTAAAAGAAGCAAAACTACAAAACTTGAATTGTAGGACAAATAACCTAGTCTAGTCTAGATATAAATAAGCCAAAGTCTTTCCATAGGAAGCAAAAGACACAAATGGCAAAATTATCGGGAATTGTGACGAGATGAATAAAATTTCTTTTATCTTTAACTAATTTGTTTTTAATTTTAAATTGTGTGTATGAAAAGATCACATTAAAGATGTGTATATTCTTTAAATTAGTGATTTCAAACTTATGCCAGGTAGAATATTGAAATTAAAAACTTACTAAATATTAAAGAAGACACTTTTTGAATTAGACTAAAAAAGAAACAACACACTTAAATTGAATAAAGTGATTATTAATTATTTTAATACAAAATTCTATATAATGAGTTTCCTTCGACTATCTCTAGTTTTAAAAGAAGCAAAAAATGTGATACTATTAAGAAATCACTGTTTTAACTACTTTTTTTAATGTGATGCACACCAAAATATCATTTATTTTGCAACGGACACTATTATTAATGTCTTTTTTAACTTTTCAAGGGATGTGCTCCACACCAAAAAAATCATTTATTTCGCCGTAGACAGTACTACTTTAAAATATGAAATTAGCTTAGAAATTTATCAGTAATTCTCAGCTAATTCGTCATTCAAAATTCCAAGCTAATTTAATTTTCTAATATATAATCCATTGCTAAATGCAATTAGTATGATTTTTTTTTAATTTAGCTATGAAATTTTATCTGTCGTTAATTTTTTATTTTCTATTAGTCGGAGGAAGTATAACCCTACATACGTACGATAGTGGTACCATAGAAAATTAGGAAATTGTCGGTCCATATTAGTATTATAGGTAACATATAGTTCCCTACCATGCTTTCTCATGTGACCGACCATATATTTTCATTGCTCCTCTTACACACACACACACACACTATATATATAAATTATAAACTAACTCCCCTTTTTTCTCATCAAACAAAATGGCAACAGAACTTGAAATTACAGAGCTTAGATTAGGGCTTATTCCTAGTTCAAAAAATGAGAAAGAAAGGGTGTTTTCGGAGATCGATAGTGATCGAAGTAGCACCAACGTTAACCACGATGATAAGAACCAAGTTGTTGGATGGCCACCGGTTTGTGGTTATCGGAGAAAGAACAATAATAGTAGTAACGCTCGATCGAAGAAGATGTACGTGAAAGTTAGCATGGATGGTGCACCATTTCTTAGAAAAGTTGATTTGAGTATTCATAAGGATTATTCTGGATTTGTTATCAATCTTGAAAAACTCTTCCACTTTTATGGCATTTGTAAGTAAATAATTTCTTCTTCGTATAATTTATTCGTGTGAGTCATTTGTATAACAGTAGGAATTATATGAGTTACTTTTATAACGAGAGGTATATCAGCTCTAAATGACAAAGTTGAGGATATATTTGACCCTTTCCCCTAGAATCAGTGACAAAACTAGAATTTTTGAATTATATGAGTGTTGAGTTTATATTTTTGTATGAGTTGGTATGGTATTATTTTTTCTATGTATTTCATATGTTATTTCTCATCTCTTATCCCTCGTACGAAACGATCATATATATTGAGAAGTGGGAATTTGTGGATAGGTGAAGGTAGTTCAGAGTACATTCCGATATACGAGGATAAAGATGGAGACTGGATGCTTGTGGGTGACGTTCCCTGGCAGTAAGTTCATCTTTTTACTCCTTCCGTTTACGTTTACTTGTTCATATAAAACTTTGCACGCCTCTAACGAAATAATGATTAATGTGAGTTTTTATTGTATTAAATCACCAACTTTAATGTTTTGTCGTCGTTTATACTAACACGATGACTTCTCGGACAGTTTTTCTTTTTTTCATAATCCGTACTACTACTTAATTTACTAGGTGTACGTGATGTTTCTCATGTGGATTTGTTGGATTTGATTGTCTGTTTGACCAAGTTTATGAATGATTAAAAGTTCTTAATTTTGTCAAAAAAGATGTTTATTTTAAATAAAGTGAGATTTTGGTCAAAATTTTCGTAAACGTAAGTGTTCTATGGAGTAGCTAATTTTTCAGAAGCTAAAAAAAAAAGTGGGTTTTTCGTAAAAAATACTTTTTTTTAAAAGCAGTTTTAAGAAATAAGAACTTTTAAAAAATTATACACTACTTGTTGTTCAAAAATATTTTATTGATCAAATACCAACTATTTCTTACAATTTTTTTTTACTATACACATTTGAAAAAAAATATTTTTCAAAATAAACTAATTTTAAAAACTTGACGAGAGCATAATTCATTCGATGAGTTACACATTTGAATTGAACTTGTCAACCAAATATCTAGTGATGTTTTTTAAATTTTTTTTTCTTATCCATTCCTAGCTCCCTCCCTTGATGACTCGAACTCACAACCTATCATTCGATCAACTCCCTCTTCTCTACTCACATCTGCTGAGAAATAGATAGAGATAGGGATAGAAGAAATGATTAATTTAATTAAATGATTTTAATTTCAGCTTTTTTCATTGCCGACAAATTAAGGCATAATTATGGAAGAAATTAATAATATTGTTTGAATGAGACAAAAATGTCCCCAAGGACAAGAAACATCAAGGGTCAAGCAGTAATTATCACATTGAAAGCTTTTTTGGACCACGTTTTCTTCTTACACAGTTTCACAATCATGAAATTTTAGACAATTTTTCCATGCATGTCGTTTTATTATTATATATACACTCAATTGTGTTTTGAATATTTCTTACTGTTACCAGCAGGCCTATAGTATCTATTTATTTTTAATTAATATTAATACTAAATTTGTGATTTAATTAACAGGATGTTTAGTGAATCATGTAAAAGGCTACGGATAATGAAGAGATCTGATGCAAAAGTGATAGGGCTTCGAACAGAAGATTTTCTCAAGGGTATTAATGTCAAAAGAGAAATGACGCTTTTTAATTAATTAATAGCCTCTCATATCATTATTTTAAATTAATTATGTTATTGTTTCTCCTATATATGTTTAATTGTATTATGGAAATGTACCTGCAATTTTAATTAGGTGTAATTGTAAGACATAATTATATCATGATTTCCTCTTTTATGTTGGTTGATAATTTTGTTAATTTGTAATGTAATCCAGATATATAACGTACTTAAAGTTTGCAGTTATTAATACATTAGCTTTTAGTATATGTAATTTTTTTATTAAAAAAAAATGTTTCTCTTCATTTATCTCATTATATGTTACTTCCCTGGTCCATATTAAGTGAATTGTTGAATTTTTTTTCATAGTTTAAAACAAGTGAAAATTTTAAGAGTTCAAAATTGTTGAGACTTTTTCTCCATATTTACTAAGATATTTTTATTTACTTAATTAAGTTCTCAACAATCAACATATATTTGCAAAACACTCACAAATTTCCGATAATATTAACAAGGTTAATTATTATAGTGTAAAATGTTCTCATAGTATAGTAGAGATACTTGTAATTACAACAACATATAACGCTATATCTATAATAAGTCTACTTCAATAACTTAAAAGAATAATGTAAATTAAACAACTTGTTGTAATAATAGAAGTATATACATTGATAATATATATGCCAATTTATATAATTAAATGCGTTATCACACGTACGGCTTCTGGGAATTGACCTAGAGTAGCTAATTAACAAAATAATATATATAGGTTCATGCATAAGTTAAAAGGGCAAAGTTTCTGCATCCATCCAACTCAATTTCCCATGTATTTTATACTATATAATATAATATAATGTATCTTTCTCTTTGGACTATATGTATATATGAAATACAGATGAACATTGCATAGTTTCCAGTATAAGCATATATATATAACTTTTTAACGCTTACATGCATGCATGCTAATCAGACTTAATTAATTCTATTGGAATCCCAACATTAATTTAACTAATTATCGGTCAAACGTAGTCCATTTTTTAATTAACAAGATGCATTAATCTTAGTTAATTATTATTTCCAAATGACTCAAGAAACCATGGGAAACTTGTAAACCATGTTCTCGATCGGGTCAAGTTTTTCAATTCTCATATAGCGTGAATTAAGGATGTATGTATATAAACATTATTTATACGAGTCGAAAAAGAATATTATAATTCAGTCACAACTCACGGCGAAAATATGTCAGATGTCCTTTTTTTTTTTAATCTTAATTAATGTTATATTATTTGAGTTAACATTAAATTTAGGAAGCAATTAATTTATTTATAATTATAAAAATAAGATATTCTTTTAATTAGGAAAGACTAAAAAAGAAAAAAATATCAAATAAATTGAACTGAGAAAGTATTAATATATAGCATCTAATTAAACTACCACTGCACATGATCGTTGATGCCCTCTTAGATACGTCCGACAGAAGGCATTCTTGTATTAATTAAAATTAATACTGTTTTAGGATAACATGATTTTAGTATCATTGACTAATAAATAATTTTTGAATGAGAAACGTCAATAATACTAATACAATATATATATATACTGATTTAGTATCAGTTAAGCGAAATTATTAGTCTTCATGATATCAATACAATACATGATATTGATTTAGTATCAGTTAAGAGAAAATTATTAGTCTTAATGAATGGGGGGTATGGCCTATATATATAATTTATTTATTTTTTTGAGAGAATGGTATTTCTTGAATTACTTTGAATTGGGGTATGAACNGATCTGGGAGAGTGGCGAGCGAGATCTGGGAGAGGGGAGAGAGGGGAACGAAAATATATGTATATATACAATTTTCTCTCGCTTTATACAAACACAAACACACTTTATACACTTGCGTTTGTATGAAAAACGAGAGAGGCGAGGGAGAGAACGAGAGTGGCGAGCGAGATTCACCAGGAGAGAGGTGAAATAGCAATAGTTTGCTATGAGGTACAATTAAATCAAACTATATTTATAGCATTTAATTTGAATTAATAGTTTGCTATTATATACAATTTTCCATTCTTTTAATTAGGAAAGACTAAAAAAGTAAAAAATATCAAATAAATTGAACTGAGAAAGTATTAATATATAGCAACTAATTAAACTACCACTGCACATGATCGTTGATGCCCTCGTAGATACGTCCGACAGAAGGCATTCTTGTATTAATTAAAATTAATATTGTTTTAGGATAACATGATTTTAGTATCATTGACTAATAAATAATTTTTGAATGAGAAACGTCAATAATACTAATACAATATATATATATACTGATTTAGTATCAGTTAAGCGAAATTATTAGTCTTCATGATATCAATACAATACATGATATTGATTTAGTATCAGTTAAGAGAAAATTATTAGTCTTAATGAATGGGGGGTATGGCCTATATATATAATTTATTTATTTTTTTGAGAGAATGGTATTTCTTGAATTACTTTGAATTGGGGTATGAACATATAATTATTTTGAGTTTTGTGGCCCATTTATATAGTTTTTACAATGTAAATTAATTAATAATACTTTTTAAAAACTTCTATCTCATATTATATATTTGCAGAGTCATTTTCTTTAATTCATAAAAAGTGTAATATAATGTTGACTCACTTTTTCTAGTCTGTTCACTGTTCAGTCCGCAAATTTTAATAATGGGAATTGTTCCAAAAATAAATTACCCATGCATGAGAAAAAGTTGAAGTCATGATTGTTCCTCTTTATGAGAGGTCAATTTTTGTTTGAATTTTTTTAGAAAAGGAATGATACCATATAACTGAAAAATATGATATGTTGGATCAATTCAAGAAAAATAACCTTAAATGTTGAAACACATCAAAAACTGGTCCACGCAAATTGTCCATCCCCCCAAATTACTCACTTTAATTTATACTATAGTCACGTTTAAAAATTAATGAAGTGCTTGTCCTTACTGTCTGAATTATAATTCACGTGAACTCATGATTTATTCATAATAGATTTATATAAATATTTTTAAAATTTGATATAGTATTATCGATTAGCACTCATAATTTTTAAAAAAGTTAGAATATTATTGTTGTTGATTGAATGTTGAATTATTTATCAAAAAGGTTGAATACTCATACTCATTCTTGAGTAGTGTATTTTACTAGATTTTGGAAATCTTGTTTTACTCGTGGATTGGCCTTTTCTTATTTGAAAGGCTCCAATTTCGTAACTCATGAGTCATGTGTGTTAGCCTTTTTCCAAATGTGTTTAATAAAAGTTCTATTATTAACATTCAACAAATATTTATAAGAAAATTGATCATATATATATATAATTTTATAATAAGGTTAATTTGAAATCTGTTTAATCTTATTTTTTTTTCCACCCAGAGTTCGATACCCACATTAAAACCCGGCTAAATTCGGATTCGCGCTGAAAAATCTCACGTTGAGGTAAAACGCTCCCTAGCAAATGCGACTCCGTACATATCTTCAAAAGCTCAACCTAAATATGCATTCATGTGTGGCATGTGCTATAACATGGAGTATTTTGGACAGTACGAACAAGTACCAAATTAATTAACGAGAATTTCTTGTTGAGGGAAGCAATCAATATGGGAACTAAACTGGTAAACCTTTCTTTATTATTATATTCAAGAGTGGTATTTTTCTAGAGCAATATAATCAACTAGACTTTAGTTACTATGCACCTACAATATAGAAATGTGAAATAATTTTACCATAGTACCTATAAAGTAAGTTATAGTTCATAAATAAATAATTGAATAAAACAATAGGCTACTTGCTATATATATATATATAGTGGAAAAAGCTCCACCTATAATACTCCCTTCCTCTATATCTGGATTGACATTGAAAAGTCTTGCTTAGGAATAAAACACTCTCTAATAAAAGCGATATGTAATCTAAGGAGATTCAAATCCGATATCTCTAATCAAGAATAGAAGAATATTTATTCACTCTACCAGGACCCTTGTTGTCGATTATTTCCTTCTTTTTAAATTAAATGTAGACATATATAAGGAGAGGTACATGAGAGTGTGAACGTGTCGGTTGGAAGCGTGATAAAGGGGTAGAAATAAGTCAAAATCCGACAAAGCAACAGGGTCACATGACTCAGACATTACTTTTTTTTCTTCTTCTTAAATTCATGAGTTGGTTTAGCACATGGAATCTTCTAAGGTTGACTTGTTCCTTAAAGTGCCCAAGACATATTGGTCCCAACTTCTTTTTGCACACACGAGTGCCATGCTTTGCATCACTCAATCACTAGTAGATACATATAGCTAAGTTGTAGCCAATTATTTTTCTTAATTTATATGAGTTATATCATTTAATTTCTATTGAGCACGCATACAATCGTGTAAAATATTATTACTTTTTTACTTGAAAAGAATTTTATAAACTTAAAATTCAAACATGAGAGATTTTGTAATATAAAAAGACTTTTCCTTCATGTATCACATATATTGTGACGGTTTCTATAAAAGAAATATGTAATTTTGGGTTATGTCTTAACAATGACCATATCATTCGATGCAAACTTGAGCTCACTACATAGATGATAGCTTAAACAATCTCCAACTTGATTAACTTCATATAAGAGTCGAGCCTAACTCTCACATCTTGAGCTCACAACCTAGATGATAGCTTAAACTTTAGCATAAAAGAGTGATCATGATCTCACGGTCTTCTTTCATAACCCATTTCATTATCAAAGTTGCACTTCAAGGCAAAAAGACACTACTTATAGTCAATATAGTAAACACTTATTTAAATTTAATATAAATAAAATTTATCGATCAGGCAAAATATTTGTTGCGCTAGTGGAAGTAAATAAGAAATAACTGCCAACAAGTTATAAAAAAAATTCCAAACGAGTTATAAAAAAAGAAGAAGAGAGAATTAAGAAAGTTAAGTCTATCTATATTGTATTCTTCTAATTTCTAGACATTTTACTGGATATATTATTGTTATCGTACTGGTATATATATGGACCCTATGCGCACTTTTTCCGTGATTAACTCCTCTAATTAATGACATGAAACAAAATGAACCACCCATTTGTCTAAACGTGTCCTTCCACATTAATCCAAAAGCTCTTATAACATCGTATCCAACACCTACCTTTGCCCATTTTTTTTTTCAAATAGAGGAGTCAATTTTTATTTTTTATCGTATGTCGAATCCTCACCAGAATGAAATCTCCACTACTACAACCAAATTGGAATAAGTAATTTAACCTAGCTACGTGTAATATTCATAAAACTTGAGATGATATATCATAAATTTTAACATGGTATATATTAGAGCAAATAGAAATCGTTACATCGAGTCCACTACCACTCATTATAACTCTAGGAACGAGTCTCACTGTCGTGAGGTGACCTCAATAACAACAACAATAAGTAACATGCATGTACACAGGTCGCATCCTACCTTGTGTGCGAGGTTAAGAGATTAAATGATGGGGACTGGATGCTACTTGGAGATGTTCAGTAGAATACTTTTCGTTCAATTAGAAAATGGATCAAATTCTACACGATCAAACCATTGGGACTTAACGTTATTAATTGAAAAGTAATTAGACAATAAATATTGGGTAGGGGGGAGCAATAGGAAGAGAGATTTTTTTTTTTCTAATTATATTTATGTACAAGATAATGTGTTGTTAGATTGTGGGATTACAACAAATTTTGAAACAAAATATATAATGTATAAATCATAGTTAGGGACTTTGAACTTTGTTGTGTTTGAGACCTGAGAGATGACAAGGTTTGATTGATTTGAGTCTGAAATAATCAAATTAAATATGATATTAACAAAAATCCCTTTTTTGCTAGTATATAGGCGCCGTATATGCACGTAATATATTTTAACTTGCATTTTTTTACGAAAGTGAAATGGAGTAAATAATACGGAGGAAATAAATTTAGGAGAGTGATAAGACCATAGCATATTTTAGGTGTGTTGTATATATATAATTTCACCATAGTGTATGTGTGTTTCTATGCCTTATATATCCAGTCATGTTTGTTCTTATGATCCATTTTCTTTTGCTAGAATGTTTGTTCAATCTTGCAAGAGGCTTAGGTTGATGAAGAGTTACATAAGATTAAAAGTTGTTAAATTAGCTTTAAAATAATAGTTTACTAAATCAACTAATTATTTTTGTTAATGGTGTATTTATGCAGCTCCAAGGACAAGCTTATTTATGTTGAAATGCTCAGTGTAGGTGTAGCAAGCTGATTAAAATAGTTTTCTCATCTTGGCCTGAATGGACATGACTCTTATTCATGTTTTCTGCACGTGGACCAAAATTTTCTACTTATAATTTTATGTATTTCATTGTATATATAGTTTTGATAATATAATTGTACTATATATATATACAAAGAAAGAGTCCTAATTATCTCCTTATTACTAGCCTAATGATCATTACAGATCCTTGAAATTGGGCTGCTAGATAAGATATATAGTCAACACCCTTCTTGTGTATGTATCCCAAAACATAAGTTTGGATAGAAGATGATTGTGTCCAGGTGTGGATTTAGGAAGGCCCAAGGCTGTGATACTATTTCGTACCCAAATTGTATGTAGCTTGGTTTGTTTGGGTCACAAGTTCCCTAGACATAGTTGCGAGTTCGAATTCCAAGTTAATACTTCGATCAATTAATTCTCTTTCAAATACGGGGTGACGTGATGGAGAATAAAAAAAATGTGTGTATATAAATAATTTATCTTTTATTTTGACGACTCAAATCCATAGTCTATAATTTTGATTTGCTCAATTCCAAATATTGACGGATCACTCACTACCCCTTCTTAGTCCTAATTTGCTACTCTACAGTAAATCTATCTTTCCCCTCTCTTCTTCCTTTTTTTCATTTCTGCTGTGTGATTTCACCGATTTTGTGTCCGAACAGAGAAAGGATGGGCGAAGAAGAGGAAAAGCAATCCGCTGGTAGTTGTGGAAACTCGAAAACAAAGAGGATTCGGAGTGAAACCGGCGGTATTGATTGGATTAGTCAGCTGCCTGACTCTGTTATCGTTCAAATTCTTTCTCTACTGACCTTAACAGATGCATGCAAAACAGCTATTCTCTCTAAGCGTTGGCAGTACCTATGGACTTACATCGACAATCTGAATTTTGACAGCAGGGATGGTTTCTTCCTGTTTAAAACCTCGAAACTCAACAGTAGCTCGAAAGCCAATAGGTTCATTTCCTTCACTGACAATGTAATGCGTCTCCATAGATGCTCTAACATTAAAGAGTTCAGTCTTGAGTTTGTACTTAACCATGATGATGTGTCTACTATTTCCAAAATTGATAAATGGCTTGAAATTGCTGTGAACAAAAATGTGAAGGATCTTTATTTGAAAGTTTGGGTTTCTAATGAGCAACCTTATACGTTGCCCCAAGTTCTCTGCAGTAACTCATCCCTTGTAGGATTAAATTGCAAGTATTGTAAATTATCCGAAAATTGTGTACTCAATTGGCCATCCCTCAAGAGTTTAACTCTGACTAATTTGCTTCTGGGGGATGAAAACATTAAACAAATATCATCAGGTTGTCCTCAGCTGGAATCGCTGGAGCTAAGTGAATTTTGTGGTCTTCATCATTTGCATATAACTTCTCCAAAATGCACGAGATTGCTATTGATTGATCATAGGCATCCTTTGAATGATTCGGATCCACTTGACAATCATTGCTTCTTCGATATTGTTGCTCCATTTGTTCAGCATTTAGAGATATCTGGGGCTTTCCATGATGTGAAATTTAGACTCCGCGACATTTCTTCTTTGGTCCATGCAGATCTTAATTTCCATAATCACACTTGGGGTGTTACAAATGATCTAATTGACATCAAAGATATCTTATCAGACGTACGTTGTGCTAGTGAACTAACTGTCCCTTCCTGGTTTATCGAGGTTAGTTTTCAGTCTCAAATATCTCTAATCTTTTCAAGTTGAACATGAATATAGTTACTCTCGTTTATAGTCTATATCAATATTAATGACCAGAGTTCATCATTTGCATGTCTAGTGAGAGGCTTTTTAATTGCATTCTGGGGTGGGGGTGTTAGGTCTATCAGTTATAGGTCGCTAACTTGATATATTTGTCTTTGATTCTTGTTCCTGTTTAACTCATATGGTTTTGGTCAAGTATGAGAGGTTAAATACTGGCTCCTTCTATTAGTTTAATTTGTTTTTGTTTTTGTTTATTCAATTACCAAGGCAATGTCTGTGTGGTGTTGCATAAGCAAAAAGGGCCTCAATACAACACATCTTTGTAGCTACTTGGTGATATTATCATCCATCAGTCCAAAAGGCCTAATAATTTTACAACCCTCTGGTGTTAACTATGTACACAAAAACACAGCTTACAAAAAAAAAATAGCTTTGTCAAGCTTTGTCCTAATAGGCATTTGGCACTTGTCAAGTTGTAGTAGACCCTTAACCTTCCCTGGAAGTTGATGGAGGGAATGGATCAATAAGTTGTGATCATTGCTTGAGACAAGTTTGGAAAGCAAATCTGCTGTCTGGTTTCCCTCTCTGTAGCAATGATTGATTTTGATTCCAGCTCTCCTCTTGTAATTAATGATGTTGTCCACGATCTGCTTAAACGTTAGATTGGAACTGTCCTCCTTTGTCACCGTGTTGGCCACAAACATGAGTCAAGTTCTAAAGTGAAATTAGGATGCCCATTAAGACCACCATTTCACTCCAAACTCTGCCAC
Source organism: Solanum stenotomum (assembly GCF_019186545.1). NCBI lineage: Eukaryota > Viridiplantae > Streptophyta > Magnoliopsida > Solanales > Solanaceae > Solanum > Solanum stenotomum. Next base: position 9,707,515 of record NC_064289.1, on the reverse strand, counting down.
AATAGCTTCAGCCCTGTTGCTACTGCTATATTGGGTTGAGAAAGAGAAAGCCCTGATAAAATCACCTTGACTATCTCTAACAATTCCTTCTATGCCAGTTTTGCCCTAATGTTGTGAGAAGCTCCCATCAGTGTTTACTTTGATAGTGCCCTGAGGAGCTTTATTGCAACATACTTGTTTCTATCTTTTTACATGTCTTAGCCTTTCTACCATATTGCAGAGATCTATCCATTTTGTAATGGACTGAAGTGAATGGGCTGCTTTAGTTAGAACAGCCTTAATTTGGTGGCTTCAAGTGCGTCAAGACTTAATAATCAATAACATTCTCAAATAGAAGTTCCTTACAAGATTAATTAACGAATAGTGCGCCGAAGGTTATAATGATTTAAGGAAAAACGGAAAGAGAAAATGAGATACCAAAAGATAAGGAAGAGATATAGAACAGATACAACCGCTTGCAATTCTTTTCAGCACTAATTTGTAACATTAGTCATTTTGTATTAAAATTCTATAAAATCTAGCATTATTGTTCAAAAAATTGAATGAACTCCAACCAATAGTATGTTCCAAAACAGAGAGACCTACTAAAAGATTTTGTGAAACCTATACCAATAGCCATGTAGAGGAAGATAAGGTTCTAACCCAAAGAAAAACGGTCTTCAGTTCTTGAGGGAGTCTTTGCATTATTGCAAGTCAAACGCTGTAGCCATTTCTTTTTCCCCTTCGATGTTTTATGTTTGCATGACACTGTTCTATATTAATGAGGCTTTCTCAATTGAATTTAATGTGACATTTTAATAAATAATATTGTCTTCACTAGTTGTGGTCAATAAATTTTTTAACCAACTGGTGAAGGGTAATGTTTGTTTATTGCCACTTCTCTAGATTCAGCAATGTGTATCTAATTGTGATTCCTTGTGTTAGAAATGTTTATCAGTTGCAAGTATCAAACCTTAATGAGCTAAAAGATGTAGCTGAATTATGCTAAAGGTTGAAAGACCATAATCTTGAATTCTTTGTGTGTGCGTGTGTAGGGGAGGATTGTAAAAGGGCAGAAGTTAAATCCATAATTTTTTGTTTTTTTCAAGCCCCATAATTTTATTTTGTGATATTCTGTGTGCTTATGTGATACTCTGCTTCTCGCTTTTGTTTAGGTGATTTCCAAGTTGATGTTGGAAAATGTAGACTTGCCGTTGCCGTTGCTGGAGTGCAAATGGTTGACAATAAATTCGTTTATTACAAAATGTTCCTTCCTCGGTATAGGCAACCTGTTAAGCTCAACTCCGTATCTGGAGAATTTGACATTACTACCGGAACAGGTATGTTTTCAATTGATTTCTTGCTTTGAAATATTTTGGTTTCTTTCACTCTTTAATATTTTCCTCATGTTTGCTCCATTTAGTTAGAGGTTATTATTCCTCATGGTATGTATTCCATCCTTTATGTAATTGTCTTAGATTATTAGAATATTTTATGACCACTGATACTCATCTCCTTTTGAGGCAAAGTATAGCCTTGGATTTCAGGCCATCGTAGGTACAACCCCCTTTGATACTGAACTTGTTTATACTTTATCGTATTTACTGTGAATGAGGGGGTTAAAGTTGAACTTCTTTTTGTTCTTTGACCAAAGATATGTCAACAAAGTGGGGCTGCACTCAAGACTCCATCATGCGTCCATTCCTATAATTTCAGTTGTAACATTGTAGTACTTTCTCCAATATTTATCTCCTTTATGTTACGTGTTCTCATAAAAATGTTAGTCTACCAAATTTTAGTTCTGCTGTGCATTTTCATTTGCTTGTTTATTGTCGCCTACCATGTTGCTTACATGGTGTTTCTCAATTTTAGAACTATATCATTGCATTTTGAAATCACATTATTTGCTTAAGGATTTCCTAGCTGTTAGGATTATCCACAATGATATCAACTTCTTGGGTGATGACATTGACGTGTTGGGAAACAAGTTCCTCTCCTTTCAAGGAAACTTAATCAAAGGTTCCTTAGAGAAACTAAAGAATTCAAAGGTTATTTTAGCGTTTTGTGGTGATGATATCTTCAAAGATGACACAACAGGGCTCACTCAATTATTGAAGTCTTTGCTTGAGCATGCAAGAAATATGGTGAAACTGGTTATAAGCCTATCTCACTGGAGAAGATGCAACACCTGTTCAACTAGGATCTCAAAAATTATAGAGAATTTGTTAGGTTTTCCAGAAGATTCTTAGTGTGCATTTGTTATCAATCCCTTCTGTGAAGATTAAAGCCGTCTATATTGGCCTTGTTTGTCCTCCAAAATATTTTGTTGAATTATATTTGAAACTCGTGTTTAGAAAGCCACATATTTGGATGTGAGTGTATTTATGTTTTAGCTTGTTTGTAATTACTTGGTCAATCCTGAATTGGCCGACTTTCAATTCTGATCAAAAGTACAAAAATGCACTCCGTAATGCATTAGTAGATATGAGAAAATTAAATAAATGACATGTTTAAATGTTGTTATTACTAATTTTAACGGGATTCTTAAGTTTTCAAGTTCTAACATTAGAATACCAACAATATCTAACATATTTGATTTTATTAAAAAAACGTATAAATAATAAATTGATGAGAATATATACTTTCCATAAATTTAGGTGTATAACTGATGGAGTATTGCATTCCATAAATTTCTCTCAATTAGTTTGTTTTTTACCTATTAATCAGAAAATTTTACTTTTCTTCCATCTTTTTTGTTCACATTTTAAAAATATTTTCTTTTGTGGTAGATCAGAAAGTGTCCGTTTGTTTTTTTTGTAGTATCTAAATTGATTTTTTTTCTTGTTTTTTTTTCTGAAATAATAAAAATAATAATTATACAAAGTAAATATACAGAAAAATAAAACAAGGTAATGTTAATGACAATATTGTAAATTGATATAATAGGAATGAAAACTGCTTGTATGTAATATTAATGGAAACTGCTGTACAAAGTTGAGTATATAATTGGTACTAAAATAAGTTTGTATGTAATGTTAATGAAAATTACTTAACTAACTTATTCATGAAATCATTAAATGTATAAATTTGATATATAAATTGATAACAAATGATGAAACAAACTCAATCAATTTAGATCTGATCTTATACACTTGGAGGAGGGGTTAGAAATCTTTTTTTAGTATAGATTCCAAACATCATACAAACATAAAATTTTTACCTATTTTAATACCTATTGAATCTAATAGTATAATTCACAAATTATGACTTATATGTGATGTAAATGAAAATTGTCCTACAAAGTATAGATTCTATACATAGAGTATATAAGTGGTATTAAAACGGGTTTTTAAATCATTAATAAAATACACAAAGTATATAAATTTGATATATAAACGGGTAATAAGTGATGAATTAAGCTGAGGAGCTAATTTTATATCGTTTGAGAAAGGGTTAGGAACCTATATTAATGTAAATTTCACACCGTTCACTAAAATCATAAGTAATAAAAATGTACTTTTTACACCTACTTTATACTTACATCTACCAACAATAATTCACAGTGATGTATACAATCAGCTTTATTAAAATAAAATAATAATAATAATAATAATAATAAAATGCATTTTTAATACCTACCTCATATTCACATCTATCAATAAAATAGGAGTCCGGAGCCAAAAGGGCAAAAAAAATTGCCAAAAATTCCAAAAGGGCACATCATATTTTTTTAAAACCAAAACGGCAAAATCGCTCCTGCCGGAGCGATTTTCCTCTGACACATATTAACGCTGTGTACTCCGTTAAAATAAAATCGCTGCCAGGGCAGCGATTTTTGTCAAATTTTTTTTCTTTTTTTTCACTAAAATCGCTGGCACAACAGCAATTTTTTAACTCTAATTTTTTTCCTCCACCAAATATCGTTGCTATGGCAGCGTTTTCATAGAAAACAAAATTTGGCAGCTTTTTGTAAAAACTTTTTTTTGGAAAATCGCTGCCCTGGCAGCGTTTTCCTTAATTTTTTTTTTTTCGAAAATCTTTTTTTAATTAGACTGCCTTTTCAGCGATTTTTGTTAAAAAAATTATTTTTTAGAAAAAAACACTGCCTTGTTTTCAAAACGAAAAACAATTTAAAAAAGTAAAAATTGAAGAGAAACGAATTTTATAAAAAAAGAAAAAAATTTAACTAAAAAGCTGTCAAGGCAGCAATTGTCAACCTTTTGACAGCTTTTTTACAAAAAAAAAAATAATAAAAAAAAATAAATATATATATATATATATATATCTTGAAATCACTGCCTTGGCAGCGATTTTGGTGGAACTAGTTTTTTTTTTAAAAAAACGCTGCCTTGGCAGCGATTTTTGTAGAAATATTTTTTTATTTTATTTTATTTTTTGAAATTTCTGTCAACTAGTCAACATCTGATGGTAAATTTCTTTTCTTNCTTTTCTTCCATCTTTTTTGTTCACATTTTAAAAATATTTTCTTTTGTGGTAGATCAGAAAGTGTCCGTTTGTTTTTTTTATAGTATCTAAATTGATTTTTTTTCTTGTTTTTTTTTTTCTGAAATAATAAAAATAATAATTATACAAAGTAAATATACAGAAAATTAAAACGAGGTAATGTTAATGGCAATATTGTATATAATTGATATAATAGGAATGAAAACTGCTTGTATGTAATATTAATGGAAACTGCTTTACAAAGTAGAGTATATAATTGGTACTAAAATAAGTTTGTATGTAATGTTAATGAAAATTACTTAACTAACTTATTCATGAAATCATTAAATGTATAAATTTGATATATAAACGGGTAATAAGTGATGAATTAAGCCGAGGAGCTAATTTTATATCGTTTGAGAAAGGGTTAGGAACCTATATTAATGTAAATTTCACACCGTTCACTAAAATCATAAGTAATAAAAATGTACTTTTTACACCTACTTTATACTTACATCTACCAACAATAATTCACAGTGATGTATTATACAATCAGCTTTATTAAAATAAAATAATAATAATAATAATAATAATAATAATAAAATACATTTTTAATACCTACCTCATATTCACATCTATCAATAAAATATGTCATTCTTATACCTATTTTACAAACAAATGAACATATTTCAAGTTCAATCATAATTCGTATAATATAATTACATGCAGAATATATATCACATAATAATATTATAGAAAAACAACATACAAGTTCTAAAAAATCAAAATCATCAAAATATGAAGAAAATTGAACTATTAATATATTTGGAACAACTTTTCCTTTTCTAGACTTGGAATTCTTCAAATCGTTCTTCACACCCACATTTGGCTTTTTTACTTGTGAAGTATCACCCTTCAAATAAAAATTACCTATTTTGTGATGTGTTTTTGGTACAAATCTAAGTCATAATCGTCTGACGGAGGAGAGACAACATTCTTGCACTTTCTTTTTTTGGCAGATTGTTTAAAGAACTAATTTAAATTATAATATTGTCACTTTCCGTATTATTGAAATCTATAACACCGGAATGAAGATGATTATAATTTATTTTATTTTTTTGAAGAAGAATATGGAGAGAGCCGAGAGGTTTGAGATTACAAGGGTTGAAGCTAATAGGATTACACGAATAAATTGTTCCTAAATTGTTGTTATTTGGTTTCCTTAGTAACTCCTCCCTTAATTGTAGAAATTGTGTGTGGGGATTAATTATTTCTTTATAGAGCAGTGTAATAATTTTAAGAGTTAAGTGTTTATGTAATTGTATTTTATTTATATTTGTCTACTGATGTATACATTATATAATATTTTCTTGCAATTTATGTTATTTACAAATTTAAAATAAAATAAACTTTTATATTAAATAAAAAATTTCAAAAAATTAAAATTCTATATTACATGAAAATTATATATAGTGATTATTTGGAAAAAGAAATAAAGGATTTATATTATGGAAATAAAAAAATAAGAATGAAATAGAAATAATAATATAATATTAAAGAAAAAATTCTTTTCTAGAGAGTAAAATAGAGAATTGGGTTAGAATTAATTGTTGGCAAAAATACAAAACTCTATAATTGATCTATATTTGGAGAGTAAAATAGAGTATAGAATTGGAGATGCCTAAAGAACGATAAAAAAATGAAGGTAAATAAATTATATTAGGATATAAGATGATTATGTTAGAAATTTTGACTAATTTGCTAATCATATATCATATATCATATATAAAAGAGAACCTTAAGCCCGCCTACGTGGCGCCACCACAAATCATAATTCCCTTTTAATTTATTTATTTCTAAAACTAGCATTCATCGAAAAGTTGTGACTTTTATAAAAAAATTGCGACTTTTACGAAGAGTTGTGACTTTTATGAAAAGTTGCGACTTTTATGAAAGGTTGTGACCTTTCCGAAGGGTTGCGACATTTCCAAAGAGTTGTGACATTTTCGATAAGGCACAATAAGCATATTTATTTGTTCACACTACCTTTGTTGCCTATAAATAGAGAGATTTCCTCTCATTTTAAAACAATGAAAATTTTGAACTTCTTCTTCTTCTACACAATTAAATATTCATGCACTTTGCTCATGTTGAGTGGCTTACTGGGACCATTGTTTTTGTATCAATACATTGGTAAATAAAATCGTTCCATCCTAAGAGGATCTAATTCATTAAATCTCAGGTATTAGAGGGGAATAATTATCTTAAGGGGAGACTGTGCATTCAGTGGACTCAATTTTTTCCTTTCTATTTCATTCTAATTTTACATATCCTGATTTTTTTTTTACAGTCATTAATTTGTGCTTATGATGTTAATTGTTGTTTTTGAGTACATGTTTTAAATTGTGTTGTTTATGTTTTTGCAAAGTTATTGTCTCCAGTTATATTGAACATATACACATACAATAGGTATATTGATTGCAGAAAATAATTATTGTACTCAGTTCCAAGTATACATGTTTTGATATTCTATATAAAATCCTATGACTTAAAAGTACTATAATATATAAGCTTACATATTATCTATTTTAACATAGATATGAAGTCTCTCACTTATCAATTGAAGAAATTCATTATGCAAGTTCAAAAGTTATAATTGCTTTCATGTTTAAGCGTAATTTCTTTTTTGAATCTATTAACAAATTTTTGAATTTTTCCCTGAGATATATATCACAATTGTATAATCTATGCAACTTAAATGTGTTCTTTTTTTACGAAATGCCTTTGTATATATATTCTTATTTTTCTTCTTTATTTTCCTTTTAATGTTGATTAAAGGACCAATGATTTATTATTTCTTGAATAATTCATTCATTAGAAGTTCTTGAGTTATGTGATAATGACAAATAATCAAATTCATGTTGGAATATTGCTAATAATTTTTTAAGAACCTTTTTTTTTCTGTCATTTTTAATGTATAGATATTAATAAATAATTATTTGTAAATTCAATGCAATTATTATTTATGACCGCACCTTGCAAATTACCTGGTTTTCCTATNGTATATATATTCTTATTTTTCTTCTTTATTTTCCTTTTAATGTTGATTAAAGGACCAATGATTTATTATTTCTTGAATAATTCATTCATTAGAAGTTCTTGAGTTATGTGATAATGACAAATAATCAAATTCATGTTGGAATATTGCTAATGATTTTTTCTATTTTTTTCTGTCATTTTTAATGTATAGATATTAATAAATAATTATTTGTAAGTTCAATGCAATTATTATTTATGACCGCACTCGCAAATTACCTGGTTTTCCTATAAATTAAAGATTGCGGCCAGTGGGTTTACAAAGGAGAAACCCGATAACCCATTCCCGTAGGGTGTATTTCACCGTCTAGATTTGTCACTTTCAATTTCTCTGTAAATCCCAAATGGAATTCGGGGAAGATGAAGCCTTACATCAACACCACAAACGAAGCAAATCCATTAAGTATTCTCAACTTCCATCAACTTCAGTGCAAGATTCATCTATTCTGCCACCAGAACTCATCACTGATATCCTCTCGAGGCTTCCGGTGAAGTCCCTCTTGCAATGCAGGTGTGTTTCGAAATCTTGGCTTTCATTGATCTGTAGCCCTGAATTTATCAAGACCCATCTCAGTTTAGCAGCTAATAACAAAGGACTGCATCCACCATAGAGTTATGTTGAGGGTTAGTCCACCTGAATGCGGTCTTAAGAACTATTCACTTAGGTCTTTGCTTGATGAATCTGTTGTGGATTCATCTGACATGAATTATCCTGTCGAAAACCACTGTGGGCGTTTTTGGACGGTTGGTTCTGTCAATGGATTGATTTGTGTTTCTGGGTTGTTTCTATGAAATCCAACAATTAGAAAGTACAAGAAGTTGCCTACTGAAAAAAGGTTTTCTTCTAGCATGGTTACATATGGTTTTGGATACGATGAGATACATGATGAGTATAAGGTATTGCGTGTGCGTTCTACTTGTCAACATCACAATAAGCATCATAACGAGTTCGAAGTATATAGTCTAAAGAGTGATTCTTGGAGAAGCATCCATTGTCTTAAGAATGAGTTACTTGCCAGCAGGCCAACCCTCAGGGGTTGGCCTGCTGGCAATTGACTTGAGCCTTGGGGTTTGCTNGTTGCCTACTGAAAAAAGGTTTTCTTCTAGCATGGTTACATATGGTTTTGGATACGATGAGATACATGATGAGTATAAGGTATTGCGTGTGCGTTCTACTTGTCAACATCACAATAAGCATCATAACGAGTTCGAAGTATATAGTCTAAAGACTGATTCTTGGAGAAGCATCCATTGTCTTAAGAATGAGTTACTTTTCACGGAGGTGGGTAAGTTTGTGAATGGAAAGCTTCATTGGGCTACTTGTGATGGTCATTTGCATGAGGGATGGATCATCAGTTCTATTGATTTGTCTTGTGAGGAATGGGGAGTGGTGGAGCTGCCCTGCTATGGAGAAGGAAATGGTGTTTTCTCGCTTGGAGTGTATGGAAGTAATCTTTCTATGGTTTGCACTGATCCGAGAACTCACGTAGATGTGTGGGTTATGAAAGAGTATGGTATTAAAAAATCTTGGACAAAGATGTTTACCATCAAGTATCCTCCATATGAACACCGTTTGGGTTATCTGTTTTCTCCATCCTTTTGCTTGTCAAATACAGGTGAAATTTTGGTTATATTTGGATCAGTTTTCATGATATACAATCCAAAGGATGACTCGACAAGATATCCAAAGTCTGTGGATGTTGGTGATGGTAATTTTGGTGTTGAAGCAGAAATTTACTTTGAAAGTCTAGTTTGCCCCCTCTTACAAAACGAACTAAGGACACGACAGGGATGAATGCTGCAAAACTTTTGACGAGCTCAATTGTGTAAGAAGTTACTGGTAAGAGTTCTGCTCTATACATTCTTTTCACAAGGGCAGTTCAATTTTGTCTATATTGTCAAATATAGAAAAACACTTTAACATATGTAAGGGTCATATTCACACCACATCTTCTTCAAGAACTTGCTGTCCTATTGCTATTTGCATATTTCCTTGAAAAAAACAACATTTTGCAAGAACAATTGTTTGGTTGTTGTGTTTGGTGTTATCATTACTCAAAGTAAATGACTTGAGTCATATTTTCTCTTTCAGAGCAGTGTTTTAAGGGAACATGTTGTGCCTCTGAAGTCTGAACCGAGTAAAGAACAATTCTAGGGACGTGAGAATCAGGGCAGGTGAATGCGCCTATAACACTAGGCATAACCTTTTACGAGATTACTACAGTATTTGATATGGGGCCTTCATTGCTAGTCCTTTTTTGAGTGAAAGTTACTAGGGGAAAAGGAGTCATGCTAGAAGGTTTAAGGTCTGATATAGTATCTAGTTTTGGTGATTTTCCTTGTTGCTACTCGCGTACTGTTGTTTCTTCAACTCTTATCTTTCAATATTTTAGTTAATGGAATCAAAGGCTGAATCTTTCTTCAATTTTGCAGTAACATTGACATTAGCATAATATGATTTAGTGAGGAGAAAACATCTGAGGAAATATTTAGCTGCTATGATCATGATATATAGTAGATTGCTGATACCTGTGAACAGGGTAATCTAGGAGAAATAGATTTGGGTATGAAGCTTTATATACTGGGATCCTGTCTAGTATTTATATAAAGTTGCAAAATTTTGACATTTTGTCATTTCAAACAGGAAGGTTCCTACTATAATGAATTCTCTTATCTTATTTTCTTAATAATACAGTTAATTTATATCAGAGTTGAACTTTTCAAGATTCTTCATAAATTCTGATTGATCTTCCATAATAATAATAGTTCAAAAAGAAATAGGTGCTATGATTAGGTTGTGTATCATGAAGTGAAAGATGAAAAGGCTTGTCAAATAAACTCTACTTCGTTATGGCATCAACTATTTATTGTGGCACTATGAAAATTTAATTCAAGTCAATAGGGCTTAAGCAAATATAGACAATGCAGTGTGGCTTTCGAAGACTCAATATCAGAGGAAGGTTGTAATATAACAGAGTAAGGTTCAAGAAAACAATTGCTACATGTCCCATATGTCCTAGCCTTGTTGGACAGAGTTACCTGATACATGTTGCTCGTGGGAGGTGGCAGGTAACCCGTGAAATTAGTCGAGGTGCGCAAAAGAATATGTACTTGTTACTCTTGCATAGTCTTTTTAACCTTTTGTTTTTTTTCAACTTGGAATAGAAAGCAGTGTGACAACACGCGTGGGACACTCGCTTTAGTAGTCTAACAGATTGTTTTGCACAAGCTTCGAATGGCAAGGAACAGGAAAGCACAAGTCATAGACACACGTAACATGTAGTAGTAAACTAATATTATTTTATGTGACACTTTTTTTAGTCCGTCTGACAAAAATTTGACATTATTTAATAATTTAACTTTAAACTTTTAATTTTATATGAGATAATTTATAATCACATAAATATATATGACTTATATTGAACTATAAATTTTAAAAATCTTTATAGTATTTTTAAACTTTGTGCGCAATCAAACATATTTACATGAATTAGGATTCTGAGTAAGGGCGCTGANGTCTAAAAAAATTTGACATTATTTTATATCTAGTAATAATTTAACTTTAAACTTCTTATTTTATCTTTAATGAGATGATTTATAATCACATAAATATATATGACTTATATTGAACTATAAATTTTAAAAATCATTGTAGTATTTTAAACTTTGTGCACAATCAAACATATTTACATAAATTAGGATTCTGAGTAAGGGTGCTGATTTTGGTAGAAAAACGCTGCCCACGCCTATAGTTTTCGAAACGCTCTCCTTACGGTGTGCCTACATTTGACTAATTTAAAGTCCGCAAAATCAGGATGGCAGGGGAAAATATTTTATATTGAATGCGTCTAACAAATAACACAAATAAAGTGTTTTAATCAAACATTTTTAGTTCAAATTTTAAAGAAAAAGCTTATGTTTCCAAATATTCATTACGTAGATAAGATAATTATTTAAAATATGTCATTTTCTTTAGTTATATCCGTCAATTTCAACCGTTGAATCTCAGACATATTCCAATTAAAGCTAATGCATAAAATCTAGAAAATGACACTTCATCAAAAGTTTAAATACTCAATTGAAACAAACGAGAATTTGAATATATAAATGAAATTTTACTCGTTGACAAATTATGATAGAAAAGATGTTAATGATCTCTTATAATCAGTACAAATACAAAATAAATAAAACAAAAACAACCTGGAATTTCTTAAGAGAGGTTTGTTAAAATTCACCCCAAATCCAGTCCCTCTTGAATGGAAAGCTATTGTCGGTTGTGGGAATAATTGGCATCACCCGCGTGTACAACTGTAAAGCCGCTGCTATTAAAAATTACTCTCACAAAATCACTCATCTATAAATTCTTCCCCTCTCCACAATTTTCTCTTTACTACAAATCTTGAAGAAGAAAAAAATCTTGTCTTTTCTCTATCAAGTCCAAACCCAGATCTACGGTAAAGCTCCAGGTTTTCACATTTCTCTAGTTCATTCAAATGAAGAAAAAAAAATCATTTTTTTGCTTACCCTTTTGATTTTCTTGGTTGTACAGGTTGAAATCTTGGACTATAATAATGTCGACAGATGTGCATTCTAATGGAAATGCCCCAAATTCAAAGGCATTCAAGATTTTCATAGGTTATGATCCTCGTGAAGATGTTGCTTATGAGGTCTGTCGTTACTCCCTTCTCAAAAGATCTTCAATCCCACTTGAAATCATACCCATTAAACAATCAGAGTTAAGGGAAAAAGGGTTGTACTGGCGTGAAAGGGGGAAATTAGAAAGCACTGAGTTTTCATTTTCTCGTTTTTTGACACCCCATTTGGCTAATTTTGAAGGGTGGGCTATGTTTGTTGATTGTGATTTCTTGTATTTAGGGGATATTAAGGAATTGAGGGATATGGTTGATGATAAATATGCTTTAATGTGTGTACAACATAATTATGCTCCAAAAGAGACTACTAAAATGGATGGGGCAGTTCAAACTGTGTATCCTAGGAAGAATTGGTCATCAATGGTTCTTTATAATTGTGGGCATCCAAAGAATAAGGTGTTGACACCTGAGATTGTGAATACTGAATCTGGGGCATTTCTTCATAGGTTTACCTGGTTGGAAGATGAGGAGATTGGGGAAGTTCCGTTCGTTTGGAACTTCCTCGTTGGGCATAATAAGGTTGTTGAAGGGGATCCTGCTACATTTCCTAAGTCGATTCATTATACGCTTGGTGGACCTTGGTTTGAGGCTTGGAAGGATTGTGAATTTGGGGATTTGTGGATAAAGGAACTCGAAGAGTACAAGAAGGCGACAGAGAAGAAGGTGGATTAAGGCAATGTAGGTTGTTTGATTCACACAGTTTTTAGTTAAGGTAATTCATTCGTTATGTGTTTTCCTTGATTTAGTCTTCCATATTGTTTCGATTGTGAGATGTGATCGATTCATTTTCAAATCAAATACTTTGTATTCTAGTTTTACTGCCTTTAGTTAGTAAGCAGTTTTTCAGTCACATCTTTTGTATTGTAATCATAATAGATTCATGAAGGAAAGAATAAGATCATCTTGATCTTTGAATGATTTGTTGAGTATGCTTTTGGTTACTTAAAGTTACTGACTTTTACTTTGTAAGCTGTTTTTCCACCATATCTTATATTGTATTACAGATTCATTAAGGAAAGAAAAAGATCATTCTGATCTTTGAATGATATACTAAAAGTATGCTTTCTGGTTACTTGGGAAACAACCTCTCTACCTCCACGAGGTTGGAGTAAGGTTTCTATACAAACTTCACCTGTGGGGATTACACTGGTTATGTTCTTTATTCTGGTTACTTAATGTTACAAATGAAATAGCTTTTGTCCCTCCCTTCATGGAGAGAGGAGGTTTAGTTGCTTTTGATTAATTCTGTATTTAGTCGTATCAAATAATTCCTTCTTACTCTTCATGGAGGAGGCATTACAACATTTGTATGTCCACTTAGTCCTTTGCTTGATAAAGCTGAAGCACCATGTACTATTATTCTAATATGATCAAGCGTTGAGATGTCGAATACACATGCATTCACAATCTAAAAACTATAAAGCAGTATTGTGGTTGGATCAGAAAGGCTTTTTGACAACAAGAATGACTTGTTTCTCATAATATTGTGGTTAAGAAATCGAGTATAAAAATTATACAGCAATTGTGGGATCCAGTTGCAACATCGTATTGAATAAAACTATGAGCTCACAAGTTGCCACTACATCATTGCATTTGATAAAGTTACAGACACAAGTAGTGCTACAAAGTTGAGCGCCTACACTGTCACATAATTTCAATTGACACTTACACGATAGCTAAAGAGTAAACCAATTGAAAAGAAAATAACAATCCAATTGGCGGATGAACAATGAAGTAAAAACCTCAGGTGATTTGCCATTTTACATAAGTTGATCAGTCCAGTGCTGATCAAAAGATTGAATAGTACACAAGTAAGAAGAAATACCAGAATAACCGACACCACCAAATATGGACAAACGTAAGGAAACTGAGTGAACTGCTCACCATCAAACTACCCTAAGCTGATCCAAATTCTGCAAACCATTTCTCATGTTTTTCAATGTCAGCTGCTGAGACACTAGGTTGAACTTTGGAAATAGCTTCTACAAAGTCACACATTGCAACAGGATCCTTAGCAATGTCATCCTTGGCCATGTTCTTAATCTCCTCACGTGTCTTCCCAGCTATCTTTCGCCTCATGCCATTCATAGAAGCATCTCGGCAAACATTTGTGAGGTCGTCTCCACTATACCCCTCTGTTTTACGAGCTACTTCATCAATGTCCACATCTGCAGCTACCTGACGTCACAGGCAGACATTTGCACTTCGTTAAAAGAAAGATTCATTCAACTAAATAGATAAACAAGATAGAATTCTTTCAAACTTCAGAAACACAGTCTCATGAAAATCCATTTACAAGATAGAATCCAATTAAAAAGACCCCACTTGCACAAATCGAGAAGTACAGCATTATGATGTTGATGCCTTTCAGACATTGGAGAAAAAGTATGCTAGTATCGAATTCAAAAGAACAAGAAAAAGGATACCAAGAATATTCACATGGAGGCATTATCTTAATTTTTTTTTAAAACCTATTTAATGTTTACCCCTCAATTTGCTGGTCCGGCAAAAGAAGAGATATCAAGGATGCAGAGTATTCTGCAAAGTCAAACATCTGAAACCAAGTCCCCGTCATAAGCAGTCTTAAAATTTGTTTTTTTCATTTTTGAGTTGCTGCTCTTAAACATTAATGATTGGAACATGGAAGGGGTGCAATTTCTAGGTTGAACAAACTAAAATGTAAAGTTTTGCACAAGTAAATGCAAGGTTACAAAATACTTTAACCTACATAACACGCCAGAAGAAATTTCAACTACAGATCAGCATTACATAACACAGCTGTTTAGATTAAACCACAAAAAGAAGCATTCTTAAAATGAAACAAGACATCAGAGTCATAATGTTAGAACAATCAACAAAGCCTGCACCTTCTGCAAACACATCACATATCTTATTCATCAAACTGCAATAAGACACCTAAAGTTTGACATCTATGTATTTATTATGCAAAAGATAGCAAGTGTTTGGAGTGACATTTTCCAAAGCCTGATATATCAACCTTCACCAAAGAATTGCTACAGCATTACCTATCTGACAAGCACCTAAAAGGATCATTTCTTAATTATTATTTTAAAAAAAAAACTGTTTTACATCCGTTAATGACTCAATGTCTTCTCACTGGTATCACCGTATCAGCACACATTCCCATAATTTACTCCAGGGAAAGATAATAATAACAGGTACAATAGTGTTTTCCATTTTTTTTACTCAAGAGCCTTCAATAGAACATATTGTTTCTAAAGTTGGCTTTAGTTCATCTGATACTAAAACGGCAAAATAAATGTATGTTATATTGCTTGATATCTCTTTGGCTTTCTTGTCATTGGTCTTTTCCTTTCAACTCTTTTGAAGTTCCATTACATTTTAGGCTGCAATCGCTGGGTATGCCACAATACTCAGCTGAAAATATTACTAGCCACTGCTACCAAGATTGATAAACATACACCAAATCGTACCGCAGAATTTTCACATAGTAAATATAGTTTTGATAAGCACAATTAATACTACAAAGGCGATACAGCATTCAGCAGTAAGGAGAAATAATATATTCAAAAGTAGCTACAGCTGCATGAGCTTACAGCAGTTTTATGAAAGACGCTCGCCAAAGGCGATGAGGCGAGGCGATGCCTCATCGCCTTTTACTGGTGAAGCGTGGCGAGTTCAGAAAGGCGACAAAAGGAGAATGGCGACGCGGCGAGGCGAGGCGACAAGGCTTCGCCTTTTTATTTTTTGTTTTAAAAAAGATCTGATTTAATAATTAAAAGGCAATATTAGGGTTTATTTGGTGTTTTTACAAACCTAGGACTTCTTCTCTCCATCGTGACTCTCCTTGCACCTTCGCTACCCTCTCTTCTCCAGTTCTCCTCCCTCACTACTTTGCGGCTTTCTTCTTCTTCTCTTCTCCAGTTCTCTCACTACTGATGACGAGACCTCAGCTGCTCAGCACTCAGCAGGTATGGTTTTAGATTATTTTTTTTCTTCTCTAAGAAGAAGTGCAGACTCTGTTTTTTTATTTTGAAGCTACTGCTAACTGACTGCATTTCTGCAATCTGCCTACATTTTAAAAAAAAAAAAAATTCAATCCTTCTACATTTATTTCTACCCTACTAAATTTAGTTTTATACTAAATAATATAGTATTTGCTAATATATGTTATGGCTATTGACATTTTGGATATGCAATTAACTATTTAAAGTTTTTGGTATTAATTGGCCCCTCAATTCAAAAAGGCAACCGCCTCACCGCTCGCCTCGCCGCAAGGCGAGTCAGACCCTTGTCGCCTTTCGCCGTCCAAAACACTGGCTTACAGGAGCATACATAAGAAGATAAAACAGATTGAGAAAGCATTTTCATAACACTTACCTCAATACTTTTTAAGTTGATCTTTATAAGCTCCTTCCGGCTCTCAAAGTTAGGTAGGGGAATATATATACGTTTTTCCAAACGTCTCCTGATTTTCCATTAACAGAATTAAGTCAAGGACACATTCACAAGCATCTCAACGCAATAAAAGGAAATGAATGAATACAATGAGACACAACCTTAATGCCTCATCTATGTCCCATGGAAAGTTTGTAGCTGCTAAAACCATAACAATCTTCCGAGTGCCGTCTTCATTAGTGGCAGAGTTGCTTACACCATCTACCTGAACAAGAAGTTCAGACTTCACCCTTCGGGATGATTCATGCTCTCCTGAACCCCTGAAAAGCAATCCAACCATTATCTTGGGTTCAACCTCAAAAAAGAGTAAGAAACTATTTAACATACCATAATTAGTTCACAGATAAGGCACACTGGACAAGCATTTTGAGGCAACCTTACTCATTTTAACAAGTTAACTTTCTTACATTACATTTGAAAAGATAAAAGGTAAGGATTTTTATATCCAAGACTACTGTAAAACATCATACATATTCTTCAAAAGAAACATTTAACCAAACAGAGGTCAGCTGAAAAAATTTAGATGGTATCTTAAACAATAGCCAAAGTCCTCACCCTCGGGAATTACAAAGAGAATCAATCTCATCAATGAAAATTGTACTGGGAGCATAAGAGCGAGCAAGATCAAACAAGCACCGCACCATGCGTTCACTCTCCCCACGCCATTTTGAAGCCAAGGTGGCAGAAGAAACATTGAAAAATGTCGTCCCACACTCGGTAGCAACAGCCTTAGCCAAAAGTGTCTTCCCCGTTCCAGGAGGCCCAAACATAAGAACACCCTTCCATGGTCTCCTGATTCCCTGCAAGGATACATGCCTGATCAGTAAAAAGTGAGTCATGATGCATATACGTGGAAGATTACATCATTCCTTTTTGATGGCTCTTTGAAGATAGTATTAACAAATAGCTCACACTTAGCAAAAAAATATTGCTAAAATAACCGCTAGGTATTTTGAGAAAGTAATTTATTTATTTTTTGAGAAAGAAAATAACCACTAGGTATTGTTGCCTAAAATCATATAAGGTTTCCATATCCTTATCATGAGAAATTTCGGCTAATTCATGCATTTAAATCTTCACTTGTGCATATGCTCATTGATGACTAAAGAGTAAAGAGAAATAAAACAACACTCCACAAAATGCACCTTTCCAGTCCAACTAAGTTACCTGGAAATATTCTGGCATCCACAATGGAAGAACAACTGCTTCCTCCAAAAGTCTTTTGGCTTCACTTAACCCAGCAACATCGTCCCATCTCACACCAGGGCTATTATCCAAGACATCTCTCTCAAGCATAGCAGCCAGGTCTGCATCAGGCCCCTCGTACTGACCTTTTTTACTCTTCCCCTCTTCAGGTTCACCATCCTAACAATTGGAATAGAAATTCTTAACAAATAGATTCAGATTCAACCCATAATAATGGTCTAACAAGGACAGGGGCGGAGCTACGGTTGCTCCAGCGTGTCCAATTGGACACCCTTCGCCAGAAAATTACATTATATATAGAGGCCAAATCTTACTTTATATTGATATATTAAGCATTTTGGACACCCTCAACAACAATAATGAGCCGTAGCTCAGTGGTAATAGTGTGCCCAACATGTACACAATACCCAAGTTCGAATCGTCGCATCTACATTTTGTATATTTTGTTTAATGTGGTCTGCTTTAAAACAGTTAATTAATTGAAAAATGAAACACTTTGCTGTATATAGAGCAGTAGCCTAGTGGCAATAGTGTGCAAAAGGCTGTTTGCCACTGAGGTTCAATTCCCCATGGCCACATTTTATTCTATTTTGGCTTTACTTTGGACACCCTTCACGAATTTTCTGCCTACGCAACTGAACAAGGACACCACATTCAGTAAGTAACGGTTAAGGAAATAGATAGCATTATGATGCCGATTGCCCTTCTATTCAACATGCACACTTATATATAAGGAAATACAAGCCACAAATTTGGATACAAACTAATACTTGGAGCTTAGCACATAAAAATGACCTTTAGAACTTGCCACATACAACATAAACAGTCAGCAAATGACTAACCACAAGATTCAATACATACAAAAGACGCGTGAATTACCAATGAATAATTTGAAGCAGAGGGAAATTACAGAGTAACGAAAATCAAAGCATAATATTGTCCACTGTAATTTACCGTAGAATCGGATTTTGCAGATTTTCCAGGTGCTTTTTTCCCAGTAGTTGAAGATCGAACCCCAGTAGCAGCCTTAGTAGAGCCACTGGTCCTTCCCCCACGGCTTGTGGTTCCAGTCCTTGTAGTAGATGCACGAGCCCACGCTCCATCTTGTGGGGACTTTCTCATACCCCCCTGACCAGCTCTTCCAGGTCTTCTTGTTGTGTCCCGACTTGGTGGTCTCCAAACATCAGGGTCATCCATTGGAGCACCGGATGAGGTGGGGTACTCATCAAGCGGTTGAAAGACAAAAGACGACTTGGTTGAAATGGGAGGTGAATTAGGACGTCTACCCATAGGGACCTCCTTAAAAGCCCTTTTCTCGGCATCCAATTGTTTCACTACCTCAGTTTCTTCGGAAATTGATTTCTTTACATTCATCCATTTTGAACGAATCAAAGGATCATCAAGTGTGTTTACGTGTCTACGCATAGACAAAAAGAAGGAACAACTTCAGTCAAAAGCCCAAAACAGCCTGGATTAACTACTCAGAATGTTATAACTATGTTTAGAAGTAACCCCAAAGAACAGATTAAAGCCAACATTTCGTTATGGGTACTTCATCAAGCTTCGAAATCCCAAAATAAAATGACAATGCAAGCAATATTATGAAGTAAATAATCAAAATCAGTGGTATCTCCATACTCCAGTATCAGATCAGACACCTGAGTTGCATTCATGACTTGGCAAAACTCTCATTTACACAAACAAAATTTTCTTTTTTCACTCATAAAAACAATACTCTCTGTGCTTATAAGTTACAGAAGTTATTCTCCTTTTTTTCTGGGAAATAATTTCATTGAGATAAACATTCAACAGCAGACACAGCCTAAATTTTGGAACATACATCTCCCAATTTGGCACCCATTTGTGAACTATAACTGGATAAGTAGCTCCTAAATACAAGAAACAGCAAGCACAAGAGATCTGACAGGAAGGAGAGTGAAAGAAATACTTACTTATTGATCTGAGCAATTGCGCCATCGAAGAAGATGACGGAAGTATCATAAAGGCCTTCAACAGCATATTCTCTAGCCAATTTGAGATGATCTTGTAACCCTGCCAGTGATGCACCCACCATTATCAATTCCTCAAAGCTCAAATCTGTCTACACTTTCCATAAACCAAATCCCCAAATGTTAGGGTTTCCAAAAATTCAGTAAACAACAACAAATTCGAAAATCTCTCTCTCTCTCTATTTCTCTCTCTCTCTCTCTCTCTATATATATATATATCTGGGCCTCTGGGGAAGACAGGAGACTGGAAGTTGAAGTTGGTTCTACCAACATACGGCGACGTTTTAACGGTCTATCTGATGATTAGGGAGTGGAGAGTAAATTACTATATTGACCTCCATCTTTTGAATTTTTTAAAGGGTTCACTTTGATCGACTGGTTTTTTTGGGTAAGGCCCGTTGAGGATGCGGAGCCCACAAAAAGAGAAATGCCTCCTCCTCTATTTGAATTTTGGGCTTAATCACAAATACCCTCTCTTTTTGGGAAATTTTCATTAACATAAATGTAGTAATAATTTGTCTAATTATATTTATAGCAACAATTTTAGAAAGGAGAGAGGTAGATAAGAGAGACGAGTAGAATTTATTTTAGATACAACATGGTATTTCAATTGAAATCGAGATGCACAGATACATATATATACAATCTTCTTTCACACATTATTTTCGCTCGTTTCTCTCCTCTCTCTTCCAATCTCGCAAGAAGATAACTTCGAAATTGAAACTAAAATACAAAATACACATTGTATCACCCCTAAAATAAATATACAAATATATATTTTTTCTAATAATAGTTGTATTCATTTTCCTTCACACACAAATATAGTTCGATAATTATTCTATCGGTTTTCCTAATATATATTGGT
Organism: Solanum stenotomum; assembly: GCF_019186545.1. Classification (NCBI taxonomy): domain Eukaryota; kingdom Viridiplantae; phylum Streptophyta; class Magnoliopsida; order Solanales; family Solanaceae; genus Solanum; species Solanum stenotomum. Next base: position 9,686,825 of record NC_064289.1, on the reverse strand, counting down.
ACAATCAGTTGTATCAATCAAAGAAGATATTGTTTGGTAATAGGTTTGTCAGTTTTTCTGCAATCTAAGAAGAAAAGAATGATTCAAAAGAGAAGAGGATACAGTTTGATACATGTTTCCAATCTAGTGATGCAAATATTGAACAACAAATCAAAAACGCAAAATGGAAAATTTCGATATATATGCGTTTATCCGATAAAAAAAATAATCAACAATCAGCAAATACATATAAAATATTAATATCGAGATCCACATGTATATATAGATAAAAAAATTTTGGTAAAACCTTAATGGAGTTCCATATTAATATAAGTAACAGAAATGGAGAAGAAAAAAGATTCACGCAAAGAATTGTAGAGAGAGATAGAGCAAGAAGGGAATGTGAGAGGAGAGAGGAAAATAAGATAGGGAGAGTGGCGCACAAGAGAGGAAGAGAGGAAATTTGATATAAAACCCTAATTATAGCTATATTAGATAATTTATTGAAAGTAGAGCTGTCAAAAAGGGTCGGCCCAGCCCCACCCCGTCCAAGCCTCGTAGGCCAAGGAATTTGAAGGGCTATGGCGAGCAGACCCTTCATTCGGAAGGGCTTGAAAATGCCGGCCCATCCCCACCCCGCCCAAGCCTCGCACATGCCAAGGAATTTGAAGGGCTATGGCAAGCTGACCTTTCATTTGGAAGGGACTGAAAATGCACAACTCAACCCAACCTAGAAGGGCCAAGGCTGGGGCGAGCTACTCCTTTTTTTCTTTTTTTTCTTATAATTATATAACATCAAGAAAATGAGAAGATTTTCAAATCAAATATGAAAAACAATGGCGTTGTTTTGATAACACTAGCAAAAAGTCTAGTGTAATTAGCATGTATCTCGCATACTAGATACGAGAGTGACAAATAAGATTGGAGGGAGGCGAGGGCGCGAGATTTGTCTATGCATTCTAGATACATGCGAATCTACTTGGATAAAGTGTATCTAGAATAGATTAACCTAATTTTGGGCCATATATTTTGAGATATATGTATCTAGACGTACCAAAATCTAGTAAGATTCATAATATTACAACATAGTGTGTATGTAAGTAATTAGATTATATACTAGTGAGATTATGATAAGTTACCCTTAAATAAAATGTTTTGGCCCATGAGTCGACCCCGGCCCGACCCTGATCAAGCCTCAAAGGCCAAAGGGCTTATATGAGCCGGACTTATAAGCCCTAGTTTTAAATAAGCTTGAAAAATCTTATCCCAACCCTACCCCAATAACGGGTTGGAATGGACCGGCCCTATGGGCTAAGCCCATTTTGACGGCTCTAATCAAAAGTATCGCTAGATTATGTTATTGTAGTTATGTAGTTTTTTCCAATGCCTCTTTTAAAGTATAGTTTACCAAATTCACAATCTTAAAGACCTATTATAAATTTTTTAAAGAAAATTCTCAAGTTGACATTCCTTAATACTAGATTTCAATCCATAAAAGAGATTCTAGTTGGATCTCAAACTAATCCTTCCTTATTTCCAGATAAAAATAATATTATCTTCCAACTAACTCAAACAAATCTTTTTATATATTCTTGAAAGAAAAAACATTCTTTTCTTATGTTAGATATTTTGATACATCATTTCCCGAAATTTACGTATAGAGGAAGCTTAGTGTATCAAATTGTTCTCTTATCAGCTATTTTGATTTGTATTTATGGGTAAAAATTAATATGTCAGATATTTTTTATATGTATCAAATCAATAAATATTGTACATAGTCTTTTAACATCAAATTATAGTTAATTAACATAGATTCTTGTCTCATTAAATTATTCAAGCCTATTAGGGAAGGGTACTGATTTAATTGGGCCTATTGGGCCCCTAGAGGAGCCCATACTATTGGATCTAGAAATTGGGGTGTATTCTAAGAAGAGAAAGCCCAATACATAACTGAGTCCAGTCATTCGAGAAGCCTTTGAGGAAGGCCTTTAGAGACCGGAAATTTATGGTGTCTCATTTTAAAAGATTGTACATCACATTTGAAGGTGATTTGGACCAATTTTATAGGAAAATCACATAAGTGAACATTTTACACAAATCTTTTTGACCAATTCTGGTGATTTGTTAGTATTTTGCAGTCACAAATGTTGACATGAAATGTAAATACAAAAACAAGTATTTCCAGTACAAACAATCAGATTCTGAATTCCCCATAGAGAAAAGAAAAATGTATAAGTGTATTTACTATATTTAAGGGTTATTTGTTAGCAGAATAAGAAACAAGTTACCCATATATTCATTTTAGTATAACTTATATGACGTTTAAAAGGTAGATAGGAAATAGATTCAGGTATAAAATTAATATCATGTTTGATTGACAATTAAAAAAATCCGCATTACTACTAATACATGAATAAGTTATAAACAAATCTACGTATTATTTTATTTAGAATAGTTTAAGTTTTTGCGTTGGAAATCGCGCAAGCATTATCACTGTCTTAAATCTCAAATCCTTATTCGGCATATCACAATTTATTCGAGATTGGCCGAAATTCAAATACAATTTGTGTGCAGTCATATTTTTGCAACTTGTAACCAATTGAAGTGATCTGATCTGCCGCTTTACTAGAAAAACTTATCCTTTTCTGAATTAATAGTAAATAATTCCACTAGAGATCCATATGGTCAAGTCTCAAATTAAAAGTTAAAATTTGACAGATTGTAGTATGCAAGTCGTTTGTGTTGCATTGTTTTCAGTTTCAAAAACTTTTTTTGTATGTGGATCAATTATGTGACCACTTGTTAATATAATAACCAAGTGCACTAGTACCTCTAAGACATGCAAGTGGTAAGTTAAAAAGACTACCGCGTACCTTCGTTTGTAACAAATTTTAAATATATGAAAAATAAATTAACTATAAATAAAATCTGAAAAAACAAGAATATTATTGATAAAACAATATGATTACAATCCCATTCCTTCCTTGATTATTCTGATCTTCTTTAGGATTTCTCGTTTTCTTCATGATTCGGAACCGTTAGCGGCGTATTTTTCAAACTAAGGTGATTTGGATTTTTGTGTGATTGGAGCCGTATTTCTCAAACTAGGATGATTTTGACTTGATCTCCATGAAAGAATTTGTGAACCTTCTTGAAGTATTTTATCATAAAAAATTTGTGAATCTTGTTGAAGTATTTGATTATCAAGAAGAGTCTGACATATTTTGATCTCTTTGTGAATATGCCATTAATTTACAGAAAATTCCAAATGCCTCTTCAAAGAAATATATTATACATATATGAACTAAGGTTCAGGATAAGTTAGCCTTCGAGAATCTCAACTCAAATAGAACTCGTCTTGTAAAGTCCTACGAAATTTCATGAATGCCTATGATGAGTAATTCATTGGACTAAAGAGAAATTAAAAACTCCGATATTTGTTTTACGGCTCTTAAAATGTGTCAATCATGTATAATTAATTTGTTGCTTTAAAAATTATAACTCCAATTAGAATAAACGGAAATGAATAATTAGAACAAAATATCGATTGAAGAACAAAGGGAAAAATAAAATAAAATATCATGGTTGTAAGCACAACAAGCACCACATATCAATTAAAAAAAAACAACTACTTGAGTACACATGGTAGAATCAACTATAAGGCCCCCAAATTGCCGTATTTGGATGTATATAATTGATTTTTAATAAAGGTTACCAAAAATTGACCACTCACATGATAAGGTCAACAAGCTACAAAATTATGTTTTCTTAGCTATAGGGAGTGGGGGTGCGGGGGTCATATATTTCAGGTAGGTAGTCATTGCATATATATTGGAGAAATTTCTATCATCTAACTAGGCTTCTCCAATTCTGGAAATTGGAGTCATCAATCACTCAACTCATCTTTACTATTTGCCTTTCACTTTTACTGTTTTACCACCTAGTACTAGTAGGATTTGAGGAGATACGTGTCAAACAAGGGGCGGAGGAGAGAGATAGCTAGGACGGTAAAGTGTCATGTCATGTGATGTTTATTTTATCGAAATGTCGTGTAATATAGAATTAAAATATCTATCTTGAACAATTATAAGTAAGATTAGGCCATAATACCTAATTCAAATTGTATACATTGCAAAAGGTAAATTTGGCTATTTCTTCTTATCTTTATGATTGTTTCATTAGATAAATATTATCATAAAAGAAAAATAAATGTTTGTCCTTGATTTTCCTTGAGTTTGGATTGTGGAATCCTTTTAATTACAGCCTTAGTGCACAATTTTGATAGGCATAATCTATGAACACATTTAAATTTGACCTCATCGTCTAGCAAATAAACACCTCAACTTTGACTATGCATATACATATTTATACACTTTAACTCGTCTTTCACGATTTCAATTGCACTATTGAGATGGTTGTAATATAGTGGGGTGTTCTCACATAGTTGGGGAGAGGCCACCCTTAAGGTCATTTAAGACCTAACCGATTAAGTCTATTTAATTGAGTAAAATTTACTTATATATATTTAATTATATCTCAATGACTTGGACTTGAACTTGGGCTTGGACCGAGTTAGATCTTTACTTAATTTAAAGATTTGTTTTGAACAATTTATTTATTTAATATTTAACTTTAATTAACCAAAAAGTTATGTCTGTTCAAAAAGGGAGCAACTAAAGGTTGAGTTTGTTCAGAAAAAGAGTTACTCTTTATGAAAAGTCTCCTTATCAGATTCTATAAATATGAAGTATTCCCAGAAGTATCATATTAAATTGCATATATATTTCAGATTTTGTTGTATCTTGAAAGAGAATTCATTGTCATTCCTTAAAAAATATATAGGCAATAACTCTTGAAAGATAGTGATCTTTCACGCCTCAAAATTTTAATTTTATATGTTGTTTTTTCTTCTAACAAACACTCCAACTTAACTTACAAAATGAACATCTAGACATCTCCATAATTTATGTGTCATATCAACGTCAGGTGTCCATGTGTCATAGCTAAAATAAGTTGAATTATTTAGTTGACAGTTAAAACCAAATTAAAATGTGATGATGCACTCTTAAAATTGAAGTGTTTATTTAGTGGCTAAAGTTGAATTTGAAAGTTTATTTACCTATTATATCATTTTTGATGTGTTAGTGTTTATGTGTCGTGGAGGGAGAATGGATAATTATCTGTGGAAAAAATACAAATAAAAAAGGAGTGAGAATAAAACATGTAGACACGTATGTCACCACTCACCAATTGCTTAAATATATTGTCGACTAGCTTGAAAGACGGGAAATGACTTACGAGAAAGGTTGTCTAATTTCTATTTCAATGGTCCATTTTTTTTTTTCAGTATTAGTTCTTGTAGAAAATATAACACATTATTATATTTGCAAAAAAAATATTTTGGACTTACTATTTCATTTTTAATAAAAAAATTATATTTACAACGAATAATATTCAAGCTTATAAATTTCTTTTTTCGTATATTATTATCCCATATATGACCGGCATCCCGCTAGCATATAAATTAAAAAGGAAATGAATACTAGTAATTACTTAGTATTTTTTTAGTTTGCATGTTCTTTAAAAAATAATAATTAATATGAGTACTTTATCATAATATCTATATTAATAATGGAGTATTATATTTTAAAAAAATGATTAATGAAATAAATAATTAATAATAAAACATGAAAAAGCTACATTTTAATATATTAAAAATTACAAATAAAAATATTTATTTTTATTTTTTAATATAATAAATAAGTAAAAGCGAACGAAACAACAAAAATGATAAAAATGCCGAAAAGTCGGCCAGAGTTTGGAAGTATCTAAAAAGGAAAGAAAAATGAGAAATGGAATTTGCTAATTAAAATGTTGACGGCCACCAAATATAAATCCAGGGATTACCGACACCCAACATTAAATAGTGATTAACAAACACCACACACACAATTATATGTAATGATCTCATCTTAAATTTAAAGTTAATAATATAATAATATACTTCATTTTCTTGACAGTAACATATTAAATTAATTGAATATTCAAATCAAATCATTACAAAATAGAACAAACTCCAAAAGTTGTTTCTGCCGGCAACCTAGAAACGTCCCAAAAAAAATAATAAAAGCAACGACTCGTACATGCAATATGAGAGCGGCACTTTTTTCAAATAGTTTTATTCGACGTTAAATATCTAACTTTTATTCATCGTAAATTTATATTATGGTATAAAATTGGACCACATGTCTCTAGGAACACATTAATCCATTTGCTTTATATTATTTAGTATTTAACTAGAAGTATATTTTATTAAATTAAGTTTATTAATAATATTTTGGAATTCTAAATTTAACTAATTAATACTACATTATATAATTATTTAAAACTAAGATAGCATAGAGAAAATGTAATAGAACGATCTCATGATTTGCTTAAATGAATATGCAAAGTGAAATATTTATTTTGTAATATGAGTCTAGTAAAATTAAACTGAAGGAATATAAACTAGCGCGAAAGAAAGCCTAAATTATTTAAATGACAACAAAAATACAAAAGAGAAAAAAGTTGAACCTTGCACGCTTGTGTCACGTGAAGTGCATATGCTACTAACATATATGGTCATTTTCTTTATGCCTCATATATAATATAATAATATAGAAATAATAAATATTTGTAATATGTTAACACTCTTGAGAGCCTTTAATTTGTTATCTTTATGGTGTATGTGACCACATAATTAAGTGCAACGAACAAAAAGCAGAAGCTTAATTATATCAATGCAAATTATTTAATATGACAATTACCTTTGTTTAATCACAAATTAATAGAAATTGTATATGTAAATAATCATCATTATTGAATAATTAATATAAGACATGCATGCTTCTTCAAATCTTACACTAATGTATAAGTTAAATCTTTAATCATTCTAAAAGGACATTTGGCTGAAGTTACTTAGTACACGTAAATGTGAGACAAATAGTCATTAATCACACCAATAAATTAACAAAGACAAATTAGTTGATTGCTTAAAGACAATCAATATGCTATAATATATGATGTGTATATTAGCTACCCTTTAATAGACGGAACAAAAAGACATAAAATGTAATCGCAAAATACCAAAAATAACTTTACTGTTTATTAAAAGTTAAAACACAGAAAATGACCAAATATGCAAGGGACAGAAAAAGAAAGCATAAAATGGGAAAATGACCAAATATTCATTTTTTGAGGACGATAATACCCTTACTAATTTTTCTCAAAGGAGTATTTTCTTACGTAATTAATTTTGCTCCAATCATGCCACTATCGCAGCCCCGAACAAGTTATTGAGTCTTAGTGAATGAGTCAGAAATTTAATAAGAAAACAACATTAAAAAAGGAGTTACATGTAGATTTTAATTTAATTTACGATCAAAAACATTTCTTGAACCTAATCAATTTTATTACAATGCTAAAGGCTTCTCTGATCTCAGTGGATTCACTATATACACAAATTAAAAAAAAAAATTCCTTCATCTCAACTATGTAGTGGTGTTTGGATTTTGAGAATCGAATGAGTCTTATCACAATTTTTCATACATTTTTTTTGAATATTTGGTATTGTTATAAGATAGTGTTACTTATAAACTAAATTTTAAATATTTTATTTTTAAAAGTATAAAGATTTTATGTTCAAATTTACAGTCAAAATTGAAAAATTTATTTCATAAAATTAGAATTATGACACATAAACTAGGATATTGAAAGTGCTATTTTTGTCCTGTTTGTACAATATACATTTATTGAAGATCACAATTGAATATGTATTTAATCAATCTTGTATAGGATATAGTTTCAGTTAGTTATGCATTTTGTCAGTTAGTTAGTTAGCTCATAGTTGTTAGTCGATTAGCATATATTCCTTTCTCACCCAATTGGTTGTATACATTTGTCACATTCACTCTCTTGTATATATACCTCACTGATAATCAATAAGAAGTAACCTTTTTCATTTTACACAAAATCACAAGTTCTCTCAATTTGTTTCTTCTGTGATTAGCTATGGCTTCCATGCCTTGTATTGGGTAAGTTCTTCACCATTGATGTGAATTTTAATTTGGTATCAGAGCATAGGTATCTCAATTCGATCCTTTAGTTTTCATCACTGTTAATCAGTGATTGTTCGTTTCAATTTCGATTTTTTGATTCGATCATGTTCATCGATTTATTTCAGAGATTGGTAATCTCTTCGCGTTCATCTCTTCTTCTTTTGCTGTGAGAAATTTCTCAATTTAGAATTCTTCATTTTCGATTGTTTTTCTGATCAAAATCAAAACACATTCATGGCTGTTGGTGAAAATTCATCTACCTCTGAAGGAGCTAGTAATGCTATTGGTAATGACCCAAATAATGCCCTGTATGTGCATCCATCGGATAGCCCAGGGATGATGCTTGTTCCTGCTCAATTTGATGGAGCAGGTTATCGATCTTGGAGAAGAGGAGTTATGCGAGCCTTGTCAGTGAAGAACAAATTAGGCTTCATCGATGAAAGCTGTGTGAAATCAAATGCGAATTCATCTCAACTTCGTCAATGGCAGAGATGTGATGATATGGTCACATCATGGATTTTGAATTCATTAAGTAAGGAGATTTCAGACAGTGTAGAATATGTCAATAACTCTGTAAAACTTTGGAAGGAATTGGAAGATAGATATGATCAAACAAATGGGGCAAAATTGTATCAGATGCAGAAGGAAATCAATGATCTTACACAAGGATGAAGAAGTTATGGGAGGAATTAAACACCTTGAATCTCAAAACTCAGTGCAGTTGTGTCTGTATTTGTGGTGCGAGGACAGTGTGCATAAGGCAGAACATGATATACGATTAATTCAATTTCCTATGGGGCTAAACAAGGTGTATACTGTGGTGAGAGAAAATATTCTTATGATGAACCCACTCCCTTCCATGGCACAAGCATTTTCATTGTTGATCCAAGAAGAGAAGCATAGAGAGTTCAAGCCCACAGGTCAAATGCCTATGGATTTAACTTTCTTAAATGCAAGTGTGTTTAATAACAAGGTTCAAACAAGAAGAACCTTTAGCACAAATTATCAGAATAACAGTTATATGAGAGGTAATAACAGTTCAGGAGGAAACAACACGTATACATGAAGCAACTATTATCAAGGTAGTAGCAGTGGTATAAATGCAATAATCTGTGATTTTTGTAAGAAAACTAGACACATCAGAGAAAAGAGCTATAAATTACATGGATACCCTCAGCACAATAACAATCAAGGCTACAGGCCAAATGATGGCTACAATAATGGACAAGGTTACATGCAGAATAATCAGAATTTAAAGGGAAAAAATGTGATGGCCAATGTACATGGTGGTACTCCTACTGACCTGGTGTCAACTCATGGGGAGGAATATGTGCAAAACAACACTCTCCAAAATCCTATCACAAGGGAACAGTGTGGCCAACTTATGGATTTACTGCAGCATTTCCAGAATGAAAACACAGGAGAAGATTCAGGTAACTTAAGTGTCAACACTGGTTCCATGAACTTTGCAGGTATTGTAGTGCGCTCCTCATCTACTGATTTTAAGAATCATTCATGTAAATGTTTTCAATCAAATATTGATATGTGGATCATAGACTCAGGAGCATCCAACCATATAACATTTAACAGAGATTCCCTAATCAACATTAAGACCCTACCCTATCGTGTACTAATTTCACTTCCCAATGGATACAAAGTCAAGGTGACAGAGTTTGTGATGTACCAATTACATCTAATATCATTTTACATGAAATGTTATATGTACCTTCTTTTAAGTGCAATCTTGTTTCAATTCATTCCTTGACCACTTCCATGAAATGCACAGTTTTGTTCATTGATGCATTGTGTATGTTGCAGGCCCCTTCAATGAAGAGGCCTCAGGTGCTTGATAGCAGCAGAGATGGACTTTATTTTCTGTGTTCAAGTTGTCCGAAGAATGTCAAAAGGGTAAATGGGAACTTTATATGTTGTTGTCTTTCTAGTAGTAATAGTTTCTTTTCAAATTCCACTGTAAGTAAGACTTGCATATCTTCCGATATTGACTCTTGTCATGTGGACAAATGTAAGTTGTTGAATACTTATGGTCCTCTTGTCTGTACTTCTACTTCCAATAGCAATAATAAAAGTGTCTTGTTTGATAAGAATGCTTGTGTGACTGCAAGAAACAATGTAGATTTGTTGTGGCATAACAGACTTGGCCATGTGCCTTTTGTTAAAATGAGGAATATTTTCACTCTATCAACAAAATTTTCCCCTAAACTACCCTTCATGTGCACTATATGCCCAATGGCAAGACACGAAAGACTACCTTTAGTCATAGTACCAACCAAACCAAGTCCAAATTTGAAATCCTTCATATAGATCTATGGGAACCATATCATATCCCCACTTATGACAACTACAAATATTTCCTTACTCGAGTAGATGATTATAGTAGATCCACCTGGACTCACTAGTTGAGTACCAAAAGTAATGCTTTACATGTCTTGAACCTTCACAAATATGGTGAAAAATCAATTCAAAACCACAATCAAATACATAAGGTCTGACAATGGCCTAGAGTTTACCAACAATGAAGAAAATTTATTTTTCATGACCAAAGGTATAATCCATCAAAAAAGCTATTCATATACACCACAACAAAATGGTGTGGTGGAAAGAAAACATAAATACCTATTAGAGACAGATAGAGCCCTTTTATTTCAATCTAAACTACCTCCAAAATTTTGGGGAGAATGTGTTTTAACAGCCACTCATATCATAAATAGACTTCCTTCAACATTGCTCAAAAACAAATGTCCCAGCTTGATGTTAACAATGCTTTCTTTCATGGTGATCTCCATGAAGAAGTCTACACGAAGGTGCCACAGGGACTTGAAGTACATGATACAGGACTGGTTTGCAAGCTTGCTAAGTCTCTCTATGGCCTCAAGCAGGCCAGCAGACAATGGTATGCCAAGTTAACTGAGGCTTTATCTGCTAGAGGATACACACACTCACACTATGACTATTCATTGTTTTACAAGAAATCAGGTCCTATGATAATGTTTGTGGCTGTGTATGTAGATGATGTTATATTAACAGGAACATATGACACTGAGATTGAACAACTCAAGTCATATTTGGACAACACCTTTGAGATCAAAGATCTTGGCAAGCTACACTACTTCCTAGGATTGGAGATACTTGATACAACTGGAGGGGAATCTCTGTTAAATGTTATATGGTTGGATGCTCCTGAGTCTATGATCCATATATCAATATTTGATTGAAAACATTTACATGAATGATTATCAAAATCAGTAGATGAGGAGCACACTACAATACCTGCAAAGTTCATGGAACTAGTGTTGACACTTGAGTTACCTGAATCTTCTCATGTGTTTTCATTCTGGAAATGCTGCAGTAAATCCATGAGTTGGCCACATTGTTCCCTTGTGATAGCATGTTGGAGAGTGTTGTTTTGCACCTGTTCCTCCCCATGAGTTGACAACATTTTCAGCAAAACAAATCAAATTGAACTATTATTGCAATTACATGAATGTAGTTTCATCACCGCTCATAAACATATATACAATAGTGAAGTTAGAATTTTTCACTTAAAAAAATTCAAAATATAAAGTACACTATAATAAACAATATGCTATAAAACTTAAGAAGGATGCAATTTTGACAAAAAAAAAAAAGGTTAGTATGATCCCCTAGGTAGCCCCCATGATCACAAATAAAGTAGAGGTGGTAAAATTAATCCATAAAAATATAATTCGTTCAAATTTAGATCAGATCATTTCAGTCCGACTTATTTCAATACATAAAAAAAACATTTGTTACATTAATATGTCACCTAAATTAATCAATAAAAAATCTTATCAATTTTTTTTTATATATATTTGATCTATTACATGAAGTCGTGATAAAGAAAAACTAGTTTATTAGGTACTAAAAAAATTATAAAAGAATAAATAAAATAATTGAAATGAATTAGGTTATGATCAGTACTTTAGCTCATTTCAACCTAAGTAACTTTTGAATGGATCATTCTGCCACTCAAATTCAATTCAACTCGTTGATTTAACACCTCAAGCTAATCCCCGGCCAAAGATTCTAGAGATGTATTACAAAAAGGTAAAGTGGAAGAGGCATTGTAGCCATTTGGGCTAGCAAATATAGGAGTTGTGTTTGGGGTTTTTGGATGTATAGGGCAAAGTTGATGGCCAGTGGGGAGAGAAATATAGTGTCTTGTAGCAAATAGAGGGATATTAAAGACGCAATGATATAGATGTTTTTCTACGTGAGGACAAGACAAACCCACATGAAATGAAGGGATACATAGGCCCTCACCTATATGGAATTACCCCTCCCATACTAGCTTCTTGGATCATTTCAACACAATAGTAATTATGTACATGAAATTTTAGATGTCATAGTATATATATCGTCATTATAAATAATTTTTATAGTAATAAATACATTTTTGAGGATTTGATCACTAGAAAAATTAAGATTTTCACTTATGTGATTCAAAAGATGAAAAAATAAATAAATGTGAAGAAGCCGATGGTAAAAATCAATTTTAGTCATTGTACAAACAATGTAATTTTTTGCTGAAGAAAAGTTCGAATGAACCCCCTGATTTGCCCTACTTAGCTTCACCCTTGGACTTGATGGTGTGAAAGATTATTCACACCAATAGTGTATGAATTTGAGATGTCATCTAATATATAATTTGTATATATTGTCAGTATAAATAACTTTTATAGTATTATAGTTTTTTAAAATTTACATTTTGAGGAGAGACTTACTTGTATATATGCTATTTGAATGACTTGATCAGTGACGAAACTAGGATTTTCACTAGCTGAAGGGATTTAATATCTAGTATATATACATTAAAATAAATCCAATTATATATAAACAATAAAATTTGGAAGTTCAAATAAACCCCCTGATCAATCCTATCTAACTTCGTCCCAGGACCTGACGGCGTAAAAAGTTATTTACACTGATATAATAGTGTATAACTCTATAATACAATCCTTTATCTAAGTACATTATTTTCGTAGAGGACACGATTGTCTTTCAACTTGTTTGTTGTTTCTATAATCCAATAGCAATTTATCTTTAGTTTCTTGTCCCCTTCCATATATCTATCAACACCAATATTTTTCAAATAGCACTCAAAATTACATTATTATTAATATTTCTTTTTCATTCCAATCAATCACCTCTATATATACCTCCCCCTACATCACCTCTTTCAAAACATTCCATTTTTCCCCTTTGTTCTTCTATCTACTATAGCTCATAAAGTAATCTACATTTTTTTTTTATAAATTTTTCATTACGTACTACTACACTATGCCTTCAAGAATCTCACATTCTTTTAGACCTCATCACTCTCAAAAACACTTTGACTTGAATTCAATTAAAGAATTACCAGAATCCCATGCATGGACATCATCAAATGATCATTATTCTCAAGAAAATTCATGTAATTTCGAGTCTATTCCAGTTATCGACCTCGATAACAACAACAACAATAATAATAATATTCTTGATCATATAGGTCATGCATGCAAGAAATGGGGTGCATTTCAAATTATAAACCATAGTATATCAGAGAGGTTACTACAAGATATTGATGTGGCCGGGAAAACCCTTTTTTCACTTCCTATGCAACAAAAATTGAAGGCTGCTCGCTCTCCTGATGGTGTCACTGGCTATGGTGTGGCTCGAATTTCGTCTTTTTTCTCAAAGCTCATGTGGTCTGAAGGGTTCACCATTGTTGGCTCCCCAATTGAACATGCTAGACAACTTTGGCCTAAAGATTACAAGAAATTCTGGTAAGTATTAGAGTATAGTAGTACTTATTATCAGGCAAATTCAGGATTCAGACGTTGTGAATTTAAAAAGGAAAATGAATCATTTATAAAATTCATTATTAATCTATCGATAAATAGCTCGTACGGATAAGATTCCTTTCTTGATAATACTTCCTCTGTCGTATATTTATTGTCGTGTTTTACTTCTCGAGAGTCAGTTTAACTAACTTTTTAAGGCAAAATTAAATTAGATTAATTCAATATTTTAAGATTACTATTTAGATATTTATAGAAAAAAATTATAATAAAAGTATTATAAGTTACAACATTAAACAAGATAAACGATAAATATATACTATTTAATTATAGAAATTGTTTCTCACTTAAAAAAAAGGTATTTTAAAATACGTATATCATTGATTTTCTTCTATTTATCAGCCTTGAATCTTGACCTAGTGGTCAGGAGAAAACTCCTCAACTAGTCAACCACCATGATTAAGAAGGCCGATTATTGTTGTCCGTCACCTACATACAAAAAAATAAAATAAAGTTCAATTTGGAAGCACTATACTCTGCCAAACTTTTTTATTATCCCTCACATTTCTCATGCACGCATATATGGAGAATGAAAATAAAGTCTTTCTTTCATTTTCATAAGTACACAACTTTTTATTCTTTTATCTTTTTGTGCATAGTGTAGGGGAAGCCGTAGGTAAAACCTAGTGATGTAACTTTTATACTTTATTAATGGAAGAAGAAAAATTTAACGATAAAGACATATAAGGTCCCACGGACAAGATAAGAGGGAAGACTTCACAGATCTACCAATCTCTAAATCGAATCTAATTATTTATTTTATTGTACTTTGTTTTTATATCTATTTCTAGTATATAAATTAAATAAATTTCTCAAATAGTTTCTACTGTAGTAAATAAGAGTAGTATTACTTACTTAATAGTCACGAACATATGAAATTAGCTATGAATTTTATCTGGTATCTTAGCTAATACTTCTTTCGTTCCTTTTTAGTTGTCATGTTGCATTTTTCGAGAGTCGATTTGACAAATTTTCAAAGCTAAATCAGGTTACATTAATTTGATATTTTAAAATAAAATTTTAGATTTTCAAAAACTATACAAAAAGTATTATAAATTGCAACTTTTTCCATATTAATATGATAAAATATACATCTTAAAATGTCAGTCAAAATTCATTAAGAAAGAAACTATAACTACTACAAAGGAACGGAGGGAGCATATTGCTAAAACACTAGTTAATTAAGTTTTCTTAAAATTTGTCGCTAATCTCAATAGCTAAATGAGATTAGCATGAGATTTTTGTTGTTTATCTACGAATTTGTCTGTCTCTATTTCCTTGTTTTCTAGTAGTAAGTAATTCATTTGATGTTGTTCATACTTAATAACTACAATTTTTTTTGCCTTTTTTTCAGTGAAGTAATAGAAGAATATGAAAAGGAAATGGAAAAGCTAGCAGGAAGATTAATGTGGCTTATACTTGGGTCATTAGGAATAACAAAAGATGATGTAAAATGGGCCGTAGGCCCAAAAGGTGAAACCAAAGAAGGATGTGCTGCCTTACAACTAAATTCATACCCGGCATGTCCGGATCCGGGTCGGGCCATGGGTCTTGCAGCACATACGGATTCTACCATATTAACAATCCTTCACCAAAACAACACAAGTGGTTTACAAGTTTACCAAGAAGGAAATGGGTGGGTCACTGTCCCTCCAATACCCGGGGCATTAGTAGTTAATGTAGGTGACTTATTACACATACTCTCAAACGGGTCATACCCGAGTGTTTTACATCGGGCGGTTGTGAACCGGACACGACATCGACTTTCTGTAGCCTATTTATATGGTCCACCGACAGGGGTGAGAGTCTCACCCCTGTCGAAATTGCTGGACCATAGGCACCCACCCTTGTATAGGGCAGTGACATGGAGTGAGTATTTGGGCACTAAGGCCAAATATTTTGATAAGGCACTTTCATCTGTACGGCTTTGTGTCCCTTTGAGTGGATTTGCTGATGCCAAAGATCATAATGGGGTACAAGTTGGATAAATTCACTAGTGGCATTTGAATTTTATTTTTTTTAAAATTATGTTTCTTTTTCTCTCTTGATGTTCCTTTTTACTCCATTATTGGAGGAATATTGTTAATATTTTTGGGAGAGAGGAGAATATAGATTTTATTTTTATCAATCTTTATATTGTATTTCAAAATGATCGAATTTACTTGATGTGCGCATTAGATAAAGTTGATTTCTCATCTGGTTCACTTAATTAGTAAAAATTATGGGTGAAAATCATTTTTTTTTAGTTTGACACGTAACTATCATTATATTCTTGTCATTTCACACATGAAGTCATTGACAACGGTCAAGTGTTATTCTCGATTACTTAGTTGATGTGACAATATTTTTTGAAGCTAATTTTCTCTTTTAAAAAACACCTATTATAACAAAAAATTTTCTTTCTTTTTACATAATGGGAAGCCCATAGTTTTGATAAAACAAAACTACAAAAATGTCAATGTTTCATTTAGAACTTGCACATCTAAAACAATTATTTGAGTCATATAATTGTAATTTAAAATGATTACAACAAATAAGATTCGATTGAACTCCTTTTAAACATACACAAAAACAATTGTAATTTAAAATGATTGACAACAAATCTGTCATAATTTCCTTATTGAAGGTATACATATAATGGACACACAAACATATAAGCACACATTAAAGTTGTATTTGTTATTTAAAAATGAACAACCAAACAAACAATATTGATCTGCTGTCCTTTTTGTCGTAATGCTGGATGAAGCTAAAAAGAAAATGGGTTATAAATTAAATTTGATAGATTATAATTTATTGGGATGAAATAAAAGTATATGACAAAAAAGAAATCAGAGTATTACTGACCTGAATATGTAGCAATTCTATTGTATAATGATGACAAGTACTAATAAATAAATAAAATAAAGCCCACCATGCGAAATTTAAACAAGAAAACAAAAAAGATCAGAGAAGAAGAAAAACAAACAAACTAGCCAAGTGCTCAAGTTGATATAGATGCCATGTTTGTCAATTTATGTTGGAGTTCCAAATCGATGGGTTCATTTATTTATCATCGTATCAGAGTCAAGCTCATTCATTTTTTCGATGTTGGCCCCCCCGCCCACCCTTCGTCTTATATTGTTCATGCTCCAAATGTCCAGTTCTAAGCGTGTAATGGTCCATGGTCTCAAAGTCGAGGATCTTGGACATTCTCCTCTCATGAGCTAGATTTTGAGGTTGAGTTAGGCTGTAGGTCCATTTCTTTATCAATTTTCATCTCAATATAATTCATCTCTTTTTAGCTAGGTCTTCTCTATTCATAAATTAACTCCATATCCCTTACAGGGGCAGAGGTAGCTAGGCTCTAAAATTCGGCAAAATTCATAAATAAATCTTTTTATAACGGTGTTATTTGTTTGAATATTTTTTAGCTATCATAACGAAATGTTATTATATAGAGAACATATGATATAACGTAACATGAAAAACTGGTTCAATAAGAAAAGGAGGAGAAATTAATTGTTGCAGTGAAATGATATATATTATAATTTATACTCTAGAAGATAGATATTATAGAGATGTATGATTGCATATGTAAAATTATTACTTATATATACATATTTTTAAAAATTCAAATACCAAACTTGTTATTTTTATATTTTTTTTTAACCCCCTTAATTATTGATCACTCCCCACTGTTGTTGGAAATTATTGTAGAGACAAATTACAGGGAGATGATGGAATATAATAATGTGGCAGTGTCAATCCCTTCAACAACAATTTGTGGTAGAAAGCATGTGCCTTTCCTACATAAAAAATAATTCTCAAAATCATATTCAATAATTTTTCAATTTTTTCATAGTTTCAATTCATTGCTCTACAAGAGTTTTTGACATATATATAGAATAATTTAACAAAAGTACTGTCCTAGGAACAATTGTGGGTTCTGAACGAAAATATTTTATTTATAAATTCAAAAGGTTTTTGAATTTTACTTCAAGTTCTATCTATTTTATATATTTTTGTATATTCTATATTTTCTGTATATTGAAAATAATTAGTAACATCTCTATATATAAAGGTAAAAACCAAATTAAAGTAGGACTAGGAACTACTCTAACTAACAAATTCTAATCAAACATAAATAAGTAAATACCAAAAATAACAAATTCTAAACAACTTAGGATTCCTACTCAACTTTGAATTATTATTTTCAACGGTTTCAGTTCTGATAGATGTGAGCTGAAATGTGATTGATGCAAAAATTTTAGAGGGAAAAAGTTCCAAATCTGATCATGAACTATTTAGAATTACTCAATTTTATCGTCTTATATTTATCCTTATTATTAGCGATGCCTCTAAAATGAGTGAAATTTAGAGTGTATTTGGGGCGAAGGAAAACACATAGGTGATTAAGTAAGAAAAAAAACTCTTTAATCAATTTATTTCACCTGTTTCATTTTGTTTGTCATATTTTTCTTTCTAGCCTGTTTAAATAAAAATGTCTCTCTTTTTTTTAACAATTCTTTAATTTAAATTTTCCACGTGAGCACATGACAAGTTTAAAACCACAAAACTAAAGAACATTTTGACATATCTTAAATTTAAAATTATAATATTAAAAAAATTCTTTAATTTATTAAACTTTGAGGACAAATATATTGAAACAAAGAATATACCATTTTAACAAGGCCAAACACATACACAGCCCCTCAAACTTGGCCCAATTTTTCATTTTGGCACTCCAACTTAGCCTTGTTCCATTTTAACCCTTGAACTCCATTTTTTCTGTTCCATTTTAACACGAAATACTATTTTTATGATTTCTTTATTTTATATATATTCTTCAAATGCAACTTCTTATTTTAAATCGACACGTGTCAGCTAATTTTAGTTAAAAAAATTAAAAATTAACAAAAAATAATTCTTTTTTAAAAAATAATAATTTCTTTTTAAGAGTGTTATGTATTTTTGTGTGAAAAATAACCGACGAAATTGTGTTGGTAACATTTTTTAGTAGTGTTATTAGCAATGAATAAGAGTCTTTTTTTACTCGTATTGAAGATGAGTTTTTTTATTCGTATTGATTTATATTAAAAATTAAAAGTGAGTATTTGCGTTAAATTTAGATAGCCTAGATGATAAGAAAAAATAAATAAGTAGTGTTATTTAATTTAATTGAATGTTTAAGAAAGAAAATCAAAGAACTTTCGTCAATTTATTTTCATGCAAAAATACAGAGAAATCTCAAAAAATAATATTATTATTTGAAAATTTTTATATTCGTTTGCGAATGTTTAATTTTTTTATGAAAATTAACAGACACACGTCTATTTTTTAAATTTTTTTGTTAATTTTTAATTTTTTTAACTAAAATTAATTGACACGTGTCGATTTAAAATAAGAAGTTGCATTTGAAGAATATATATAAAATAAAGAATCATAAAAATAGTATTTTGTGTTAAAATGGAACAGAAAAATTGGAGTTCAAGGGTTAAAATGGAACAAGGCTAAGTTGGAGTGCCAAAATGAAAAATGGGGCCAAGTTTGAGGGGTTGTGTATGTGTTTGGCCTTTTAACAATTAGGGAAAGGAATTTGCTATGGTCTAAGTTGTCATAATCAATCTCCAATAATGATGAATATAGTATTATGTGACTACTAAAGCCCAAGACTGCCTAAGGCTGGCGTATTTTTCACGTCTATTCTAGAATTGTCGCATTTTAGTTTATAAAAATACAACTCGTTTAAACTTTAACGAATTGGGGTAATTGAGCTGCTTATATTGACCAAATTTATCTAAAAAAAATTAAATTGATTTGTTCAATATAATCATACTAAATAAATGAATTTATGTCTTTTTTTTTATTAGCTTGATTTGATAATTTAAAAAAGAGCAACTTTCACATATAGCAAACATAAAAATCATATTTGTATATTATAGCTATACTTTGCATAATTGTGCTCCATAGCAAACTTTATGTTTGCTATGACTATTAATATGTATATTTCGCTATACATAGAGCTGTCAATATGGGCTATCCCACCCCATCCGGGCTAGCCCATACATGCTTTGACATTTTACGGGCCAGGCCAGGCTAGCCCATTTTTGGTGTGGGCCAGAAAACGGTCGGCCCAACCCACAAGTACGTGGGCTACAGGCTTGCCGGGCCAGCCCACTTTTTAAAAAGTTATATATTTTTTTATAATTATTAAATTAAATTATAAATTATAATTTTAAAATATTATCATAAATATCGATAAAACAATATTACATGGTGTTAATGTTACTACTTGTTAATCAAATCCACAATAAAATTATCTTTATAATATTTATTAAGTTTTTTTCAAGTAAAAGTATAAATATTTAAATAGAAATATTAACCTAACTGTTTTGCAATGATCACAATAAAACACAAAAATTATGACAATATTCCAACCATAAAAATGTAAAAAATAAACTCCTTAAAAAATCATTAAACTTATGGCGTATCTAACACTTCATGAAACCTATGGCGTATCTAACACTTCATGATCATCTTCATCAAGCATATCTGAATCAACTTGTAGGAAGGTTGTCTTAACATCTTCATTTTCATATGTAATTTATAAGCGGTTTCAATTAGTTAAATATTAAAAAATTACTAAATTGAGAATTATAATATTTAAATGTACACAAAAATATATTATCAGTTTGAGAAAAACCATGTAACCAGTTTCGAGTAGCAACAAGTGTTTGGACATTTTCATGGTGGATGCAACTTCTATACTTAGTGATTTCCTAAAAAACTTTAAATAGATTTTGAGTTTGGATTTCTTTAATTTTAAATTTTAATATTATATTATATTTTTAAATTAATTTGTATTAGCCCACGGGCCGGCCCTACCTATATTTCTCAAGCCCCACAAATCAGCAGGCTTATTCAGGCTGGGCTAAAAAGCCCTTTTTTTAAATGAGCTCCAAAATTTTTAGCCCAGTCCTATTAAATCCCGGGTTAGGCTAGGCCGGCCCAACAGGCCTAGCCCATATTGACGGCTCTAGCTATACATATACAAAAGAAGCAATTGTAATATCTGTTTCGGTATACATATACAAAAGAATCAATTGTATAATCTGTGTTTGTATAAAGAGAGAAAGACAAAAGAAAACTAAGCAGGGCAAGATCTATATTTGTATAATCACAAGTGTATAGGACGAAAATGTATATTTGTATTTGTATATACAATTTTCTCCCACTTTATACAAATACAAACAAATTTATACATTTGTGTTTGTATAAAGTGAGAGAGGCGAGTGAGAGTGGCGATCGAGATCTGGGAGAGTGGCGAGCGAGATCTGGGAGAGTGGCAAGCGAGATCTGGGAGAGGGGAGAGAGGGGAACGAAAAGATATGTATATATACAATTTTCTCTCGCTTTATACAAACACAAACACATTTTTTGTACATTTGTGTTTGTATAAAGTGAGAGGCGTGAGGAGGGACTGCCCAACGAGAAACGAGAGTGGCGAGCGAGTGAAATTCACTGGGGAGAGAGGCGAATGGCAACAATTTGCTATGGATTACAATTAAATCAAACTGTGATTATAGCATTTAATTTGAATTAATAGTTTGCTATTATATACAATTTTACCTTTAAAAAATTATACTAAAAAGGAACAAAAACATGTCCAATCACTTCATCTTTTCAATTCCTTCCAATTTCCACTACTTAATTAAAGTTGAATTTATTGCTCGAAATGGCAATCCCTTTTACTATCTTTTCCCTCATTTAAATTGAGAAAACTCCTTCTTTTTTTTTTTTTGTTAGATTGATCACATGTTGAAGATTAGGTTCTTAGACATTTAATCTTACGTTATAATATCCATTGTTTCACTTTTAGTGCTTCTTTTTGTAGAGTCTATAACTTCATGATGAACTTTTAGAATTTGGAAGTGCTACCAAATTTATTAATTATCCATAAGCAAAAAAGTGAAGTGATTTCACAAAACAAATTCTCTCCTCTGTTTGTTTGGCCTTTTTTGTTCTTCAAGTGGTCCACTAGTTGACATTTCTCCTTTTTGTTTTGGTTATTCTTCCTTTTGGCTAAGTAACATGAAAAGTATGTACCATTCATTTTGAGCTTCGAAAAGGGTTTAAAATGTCCGTAAAATATGTAAATTTTATCATATTTGTCCTCGTTAATAATTTGATTCAATTATGTCTTTGTCGCTATTTTTATCGGGTAAAAAATGCCCTATTAAACAAAAATGTGCTTAGGTAAAGTTGTCTTCATTTTTAATATTTAACCTTTTGAAGAAAAAACTTTGGAGCAAGGTATTTTTCGTCGTTAATTTAAATGCTTTATGTCAGAATAACTAATTTTGTTATAATTAACACAATTTAGTATCATCAAAGATTGTGATTGAATGATATCCTATCCTTACTCAGAATACTCATATTTGAGCTTTGTGTATCGAATTATTTTTGATAAGAAATCCTTGACACCCAAAATGAAACTTTGCAATCCAAATTTGAATTAGTCGAACCTTAAAAAGAATTCCTTAGATTAAGTGGAAAACTAGAAACAAAAGAAAGTATACAATTGCTTTGTTTCAACGACTCAGAATATTAGAAAGATAAAATATAGGTATGCCATTTTTATTTTTACAAATAAATTATTATTGCACCGAATGACATGATGATGAAAAGAGAGAATTATCAAAGTGTATATTTTTATATATAAATAAAAGTAGTAATTTGATAGCATCATCAAGTCGTTGTAGTATAGTGGTAAGTATTCCCGCCTGTCACGCGGGTGACCCGGGTTCGATCCCCGGCAACGGCGACACAGCTTTTTTAATTTCTCTTATGTTTCGACCAAACTTTTATTAATTCGATTTTCAAAGTATGTTTAACAAACATTATAATTACGCAGACCAGTGCATAAAACACAAATATATATGTACTCCTCTATTCACTTTTACCGGTCAAAGTTCATAAAATTTGACTGTCTAGAATCGAAACGTGACAAATAAAAATAAACAACGAAGAAGTATATACTCATCAAGGAGCATACATATTTATTCCCTTACATAATCAAAGTAAATTAAATTTAGACACCACAATAGGTCTTCAAAGCAGATGCACATCTTTGGCCTTCTTCAGTGTAGTAGAAATCAAGGAATTCAACATGATCAAAGGGCTTAAAGAGTAAGGAATGTTCTTCATCTACCAACTCTTCTGGTGCCTTTATCGTATATCCAACTTTAGGTATTGAAAACAAACCAGCAGAATACCTTGCTTCATTTCCTCTCATCATTACTCTATGATACGGTGAATGCAATCGGCCATTCGCCCATGCCTAAATATAAAACAATCGCACTTCATATCCAAGGCGCCATACACTAACGATATAAAAAATAAATATTTATCTATCAAGTCACTTAAAATATAATTATATATAATCGTTCAATTTTTATTTTTGTATTTAATAACCTGGAACATGAGATTGGTTCCCAAGCTAAGCCACAACTCGTTAAAATAAGTTGAATTGAAGGGTGTGCAGATGACATTTTTTGATGAAAAATTGTAGTTAGTATATAAGTTAAGAAAATATGTTTTTATATATAAATATTTGATTTGTGTAATTTATGTGACGTATTTTTTTTAGTATGATCTAAAAAGAATGTTCACATTTCTTTATTAAAGATAATTTCATGTTAAACTTCTTATTTTACCTTTAATAAATGACATAAAGGCACATAAATGAGAAATGTATATGACTTATTTTAGATTAAATATGAGGTTAATGTTGGAAGAGCTTACATATAGAGAGTCTCCAATCATGACGGTAAAAGTGTCTGGTGTAGGATCAACATTGATCCAATGTCCATCTTTCGTCAAAACTTCAAGACCACTCACTTCATTTTGATATAATATAGTAACAATATTCTTGTCTGTGTGAGCATTTAGTCCTAGTTTAGTTTCACTGCTTTGAGGTCCTTTGTACTTCATCACTCGAAGAAGGTAATTGGTTGAATTCATATGCTCATCCATATATTTTTCGACACCTAAACTCTCTAAAATCATTTTTCTGACGGTCTGGTCTAACTCAGATAAATGCTTTGAATATGATTGAATAGTTTCACTGCCAACACACATAATAAATTACAACATTAAAAAATAAGGTATTATTAATAACATTTATACACCACTAAAGATTGAGATAACGGAGGTGGATCCAAATATTTGAGTTTAAAATTTTATATTTATTAAAATATCTAGTGAATTTTCACATTTATATTTTTTTCAACTGTGTTAGAAATATGTTGGGTTCAGCTGAATTTGTACCTTTTAACTAGATACATCAAATGATCGAGGCAGATCATAATTTCTTATCAAAAAAATTACATTGTATGTATAAAGTCATTTTTTTTAATGTATATATAGTAGATGCTGAATTCTCTTGGCGAATTTCTACCCTACCTCCACTAGTTGACTATAGTTGTCTGTTTCAAGTCCTGAAAATAGAGAAACAATAGGTAGGAAGAATATTTATCCTTTAATAAGCTATCCAACACGAATCTAAATTAATCGAGCTAGTTGATT
This sequence comes from Solanum stenotomum, assembly GCF_019186545.1. Lineage (NCBI taxonomy): Eukaryota > Viridiplantae > Streptophyta > Magnoliopsida > Solanales > Solanaceae > Solanum > Solanum stenotomum. The sequence continues at coordinate 9,662,302 of NC_064289.1, read as the reverse complement.
TTGAATATGAAAGGTCTAAAGTAAAATAATACTAATAAGGGAGAAGAACTTTTTTACCAAAAAGTAGGATTTCCTTGAGGCCACAGAATTTGAGTGAATTTTTCAGCTTTATGAGGAATATTAGCATCATCAATGCCCATGCTTTCATAGAGGGGAACTTGAGGATATTGTCCAACATAGCCATGGAATGGTTTTTTTGAAATGTTTTTAAGTTTGGTTTGTAAAGGGAGATCAAAAAGCTCTTGTAAGGATTCAAAAATAGATTTTCTAAGATGTATTGGAATTTTATCAAAGGAAGCTTCAAAACAACCATATTCCACTAGTGCTTTGTGGACTTGGCTTTTCACTTGGTTCCATACAAGTGTGTCTGGCTTTAGGTCTTCATGAGAGAAGTCTATAATTGGAAGCTTGGTATTTTCAGAACCCATATTTTCTTTAATTTTCTACTCTCAAGAGTCTTGGTTTGTTGTGCTCAATTCCATTTTGCAACCTATTTATTTATAAAGAAATTGGAATCGTAATTTGGTTAAAGAGGGGAATATTTTATGTTATTCCCCATTTGACAACAAAATAACAATTTACTATTAATTATTTCAACGTATATTAGTAGGCCTTCCTAATTTCTTAACATAGTTGTTAAACGACTGAGGGTCTGTTTGAATGAGTTTATAAAAAGTAACTTAAAAGTTAAAAGTAGATGATATCCTACTTTTGATTTATTTTAAAACTTTTTTGGCTTAACAATGGGTGCTTAAAATCTTAAAAGTCAAAACACCTAAAAATAAGTTAATCTAAACGGATACTAAGGTTCTTATGTAGGATGGTAATTAAGGATGTATAGCAACCCATTAATTAGTCTGAAGTAGTGTGTAAACAACGATAATATTAACATAATTGATGTAATTTTATAATTGGGATCTGAAAAAGATGATCATGTATATGCAAACAATATTCTTACATTGTGAAAGTACATATATTGTTTATGATAAATCCTCGGTTGAGAAGTAAATCATTTCAAAACATATTTAAACATAAAATACAATATTAATTGAAGAAGTCACTTTTAAAGATAATAGAGAGAAAATTTTAAAAATAGTTTTTAAACAAGATCTTCCTAATTGATTCATTACTTTGATCTTAAATGCCTCAACTAATAATAGTGGGACAAAAATATTCTAATTATATCGCTAAAAAGAAAGAATCCCATAAAATAATTATTGAAATGCCTTTGAGTTGGAACTCGGAATCATTATAATTCATATGTACAAAAGTTAAGTTCCCCTCGTGACATGATTTTTTTTTTATGTTGTATTGTTTTTTTAACCTTCCCTAAGATTTCTCACCTTTAGTTCCTCTTGACCAGTGATGGAGCTAGAATTTTCAATAAGAGTTTTAAAATTTGAAGAAATAGACACACAAAGTAGTCAAAGGAGATTCAACATCTACTATATACATTTAAAAAATTATTTTAACTATGTATAAATAATATAATTTTTCGCCGAAGGGGGTGGATGAACCCTAAGGTGGCTCCGCCACTGCTCCTGACCCCAACAATAATCCCTTCTTATTTATTGTGACTCATAAATCGGTTACTGTCTTTATTTTTCCCTAATTTCTTTTGTTTTATAATATGTAGTAAAAACAATATCATGAATGGGATATGTTAGAAATCAGTATTAATTGTCTTGGTTACGAATCTTATAAATTATTGATCACGTTACATAAGTTATGATATCCATAATGATTAATATCAAAAATATAAATTAAACGATATGATGTCCTTGTGGTCCTCCACTGCGATGTAAGTCATTTTGTGCCTGTTTGCTAGTAATCTATAACTAGGAAATTTGTCCACGCTTCGCGCAGTATATAAATAGTTTAAAATAATTTTTTTATAAATTACCTATTCATGAAATATAAGTTTCAATACTTCAAGTTCATATGATTTTTTTTTGCCGAAACCCTTAGATTCATAAGTTATAATAGTTAATCAATAATAAGGACAAGATTAATAATTTAATATATTATGTTAGCAAAATACAAAATTAATGAATCAGAAATAATTTAACAATCTAAAAGTGATTACTTTTAAATCTATAATACAATATGAATAAAGCTTGAATTTTGTAGGTCATCAACTTTTATTGAAAAATAAAAATAAAACCAAAATTATAATAATACTATGAATGACCCAGTATCAACTAAAAGCAACATTGATATTAATTTGCTCATATCAAATAATAAGAAATAATCTATGAATGACCCAGTATCAATGTTGTTCTTAGTCGATACTGGGTCATTCATAGCATTATTATACTTTTATTTTTTTTTTATACTAGGAAACTTGTCCACGCTTCGCGCGGTATAATTGTAATTTAAAATATATTTTTTTATAAATTAAGTAGAAATAAAAAGACAAATTCTATTTTGATTAGAGCCAAAATTTGTGTTTCCTCTTAAATAAAATAATTAAGAAAAGAAATAATATCTTCACATTAAGTTTACATCAAAGAAAAATCAACTATTTTTTTTAAAAAAATTGACACAATAATGTTGTAACATTTTAAAAAATCGAATTACCAAATTAAGATTTTAATACAATATCATGTTCATTTCCAATTAACTTTAATTCAAACACAATATCATTCATACACGAAGTAATTAACTATTATTTAAAAATTAATCGAAGAACCAAATAGACAATATATAAGTATTTACGAATTTTAATCAATTTCACGTAGATAAGGAAATTGTGAATACATTATTTATTGAAAATTCTACTTCTAATAATTTTAAATTTATAATTTCATTTAAAAAAAAAAACTATAATTGTAAACCTAAAGTAATCTAAGAAGAGAAAAAAAATAGATCTTGTTTTCCATTTCAATAATAGAATTCACCTAATTAATTATTTTCTTTAAATTAGGCATAATTTATAATTTTCTTTTATAGAAGTACAAAAAAATACTCAAAAACCTATATGCCAATAACTAATATTTTAAAATAAATAATGAAAAGAAAGTAAAAAGAACAAAGAAGGAAAAAAAGTAATTTAAGGAAAAAATAAATATTTGAACTAAGAAGAGTGTCATCATTTTCTATTTTTAACTTTATTAGTATTTAATATGGGTATAATCGTATAGATCTTTAACAGAAGAGATGATCTAATTTATTTATAAAATATAAAATCGAATTACATTAATAAATATTAATATATTTGTTACAAAGATTATAATAACTAATTCTTGTAATAGATAAATAAAAGAAAGTAATTTTTTTTTTAAAAAAAGAAGTGATTTAAGGAAATGATATAAATGACATTAATTGTCAAATTAAGGTAAGGAAGTAAGAAAATTAATATGATTGTTGATGAACAAAATTAAATATGGTTACCTTTGATATTTTTGTCTTTTAGTCTTTAAAATTAAAAAATGTCAACAAAATTAATAAATATATATATATATATATATATATATATATATATATATTCATTATTTCTATGAATATAAAGTATAATTAAAGATAAATAAAAAAAAACATTAATTAAAGGTGAGACATAAGAAAAAACGAGATTTTTTTTTTCCTTATCTATCTTTAATTATCGTTTTTTTTCTTCTTTTATATAACTTTAATTGAAGTTTGTTTTATTTTCTTTAATATATCTTTGATTAAGGTCTATATATATATTAAGGCCTAAAATTTATTTACTTTCTTTATTATTTTTTTTTTCGCTTTTTAAATTTTATAATTTTTTAATCTAAAAAAACTGAAAATTCTACTTTCAAATTTTAGTGAATGTCAAAGTGACTACATTTAATTCCATTCATCATCAATCATATTATTTTTTCTTACTTCATCTTGATTATTACTTTCATTTATATCATTTCCTTAATGCTCTTTTTTTTTATAAATTTTTTTACCTTTTTTAATTTATTTTTTACAAGAAATTAGTTATTATAAAATGGTAAGAATCACATATATATTTTTTATGAAATTTAAATTTTTTAATTTATATCACTTCTTCGGATAAAGATTCATATTTATGCGTAATAATAAAATTAAAATTAGAAAAAGATGACATCCTTCTTATTTCAAATATTTGTTGATTTTAATCAATATTTTTGACATTTTCTCTTATATTTTCCTTACTAATTGTTAAAAATTATGTGGAAGTTTATTTATTATTTTTCTATTTTTTTTTATACTTTTCCAAATTTTGAAAAGACTAAAAATTCTACCTCAAAACCTTATTGAATTATCAAATACGCCCATATTTAATCATTTCATCATTGATACTATTAATTTTTTTAATTTCTTTCCTTAAATTCATCAATAATGTTATGTGTATCATGTCCTTAAATCATTTCTTTTCCTTTCTTTTTTCTTTTTACTTTTTTATTTCTTTATTTATTTCAAAAATTAATTGTCATAAACTGCATAAAAAAATGTTTTTTTTAATATATAAATAGAATTTGATTTGTGGTTTTATTTTGAATTCTTAGATTATTTCTTTTACTAAAGATCGATATCTTTATGTTATAAGTTTATCAATGTTGTTCTTAAATGTCTATTGAAATATATATATATATATATATATATATATATATAAAGCTGAATGTAAGCAATCCTATGTGACACCTCTCTATGACCAATATTCATATTTATTTATTTTTCTCATTAAAAAATTATTGAATATGATGAAGAAACAAATATTTTAAATATATTAGTGGCAGTTATGTCGTTTTTAATACCCATAACTGTAGCACATAAATATTAGAAATTAAAAGAGAAATAAATAATTGTTGATATAGGAATATCAAGAGTTTTCTCTATTATTTAAAATAGAGTAGATAATCACAAATCATTTCAAAAATATGGTAAAAGTCATTCACCAACTAATATTGATGTGTTCATTATTGATGGAGTAGTAGAAAAATTCATGGTTTGATTAGCTCCTCTCTCAATATTTTATTCTTTTTTATGATTGTGGTTCAAACATCTTCTTTGTTTTAATTGTTTTTCTTCCTTTCTGTACTTTTTAAATTTTCAGGAATATCAAACAAATTTCATTGAACATGCACGCATCAAAGAGAAAAAAAAAATTCAACAACGTACCAAATAATTTTTTAAAAAAAGTCATGAAGGGAAGAAGGATAACAAGCAATGGAAAAGGAAAAACAAAAACAACAAAGCTCCTCGGAAGAAAATTTAGAGATGAAGAGAAGAGATCTCAGAATGGACAATATTTCGTCGGCTTTAGCGTAAAATAATAGTCAAATCATTGACGATAAGCGTTAGATATATGAAAATTGGAATTAATTTTATGCAAGAGTTAATCTAATATCCTATTTAGTATGCATTCTATATGATCGACTAACTACAAATTGCACCATATTCTTTTTTTTTTTTAAAGTAATCAAATTTATAATAATAACTGAGCATATAATTATGTGTTTAAAGCTTCAGGATTAAAAAAAATAAAAATTAAAAATCAAAACCAAAAAAACGCAGAAATAAAATTATTAGGAATATTTTTAAAGTTATTAGAATCTAAAATAGGTTAAGAATCTTACGATTCAAAATCATTGTACAATTACAAATATATATACACATAAAAAGAAATTCTCAAAATTATTTATATTTAGCCTACAAAACAAAAAAAAAAAAGTATTAAAATCAATAAAAATGGACACCTTAACTTTGTCACTTCTTGATGATCATAGAATATGATTTCTTTATGAAAAGAGAAAGAGAGAGTATGTCATGATTCTTCAAGATATTGATATAAGAAGAAAAGTCAAGTAACAAATGTTCTCTTCATAAAAAAAAAATTAACAGGATGTTGCACTATAATGTTTTCTACAAGAAATTTTGTATTGTGAAACAAAAATTAAATCATACTAGTTGCAAAATTTATAGATAAACTGATGAGTGATAAGAAGAATTATTTAAAGAAAGAATCGGTTTAATTATTAAATTAGGAAAAGTATAAGGAGAAATATATGTTGTCAATTATCATTTGAAAGGATCCTAAATTAGTTCTCACATTATTACTTTCCATTTTTATTCTTCTTCCGTTCTTTTTTATAAAAACATCTTTAATTTTTTTGTTTCATTTTTCCTTATATATCTTTAATATAATGTTTGTTTTATTTTTTATTGTGATTTGAAAGGATTCTAAATTAGTGCTCACATTATTTCTTTCAATTTTGATTTCCTCTAATTTCGTTTTTTTGTAAATTTTATTATTTATTTTTCCCTTTTTTTTTTCCTTATTTACCACGTTTAATTAATGTTTGTTTTTTTAATCTTTAATTATAATTTATATTCTTAGAAATAATGAATATATATATATATATATATATTATTCTTCCGTTCTTTTTTTAAAAAAAAATCTTTAATTTTTTGTTTCATTTTTCCTTATGTATCTTTTTTTTTTTTGGTAACTGTAAGCTTTATCCTTATGTGTCTTTAATTAATGTTTGTTTTATTTTTTTTTATTGTGATTTGAAAAGATTCTATATTAGTGCTCACATTATTTCTTTCAATTTTTTATTCTTCTAATTCCGTTTTTAGTAAATTTTATTATTTAAAAAAAATGGAAATTAGAAATAAATGACAAATTAAAGTCTATTTCTGTATAAAAAATGCATTTTTTAAAATAAATTTATGTCAATTGATTTTTAAAATAAATAAATAAAAAGAACAAAGAAAGGAAAAAATTAATTTAAGGAAATGATAAAATTACATTAATGATGAGTTTAAGGAAAGAAAATTTTAAAAATTAATAGCATCTATGATGAAAGGATTAAATATGGTCATATTTGATATTCTGCAAAATTTCAAGGTAAAATTTTCATTATTTTAAAAAATAGGAAAAATGCACAAAATAAGAATTAGCAAAATAAATAAATAAACTTCTAGACACAATTTTTAGCAATTATTTTAAGAAAATATAAGAGAAAATGTCATAAAAGTATGATAAAATAAATAAATATAGGTTGTCATTCTTTTCTAACTTAACTTTATTATTACGTATAGATATGAATCTTTTAGTAGAAGAAATTATCTATGTTTAAATAAAATAAACTAAATTTCGTAACATATATATGCAATTCTTATCAATTTATAATAACTATTTTCTTGTAACAAATAAATAAATAAAAAGCAAGAAAAAAAGAAAAGAAGCAATTTAAAGAAATGATATAAATGAGAATAAAGAGATCAAACTAAGGCAAGGAAGTAAAAAAAAAGTATGATTAATGATGAATGAAATTAAATTAAATATTCAATAAAATTTGAAAGTGAAATTTTCAGTCGTTTAAAATAAGAAAAAAATATTAAATTTAAAAATAAAAAAAACTACAAAAATATAGACAAACTTCAGTTAAAAATATATAAAAGATAATAAAACAAACTTTAATTAAAGATAGATAAGGAAAAATAAATTAGAAAAACGTTTTAAGAAAAAAAAAACAAAAAAATGGAATTAAAATATTGATAGATTTCTCCTTATTCTCCTCCTAATTTAATATGAATTCCAAAATAAATTGAATCTCTCTTCTAAATAATTTTTCTTGCTCTTGGACCACTTATTATTCTTTCTATAAGTTTCTCAATCAAAATGATTTTTTCTCTCAATATATAAAATTATAGTGCAACATCCTTTTAAAAACTTTTTATATTTTGAAGAAATTTGATTATTACATGATTTTTCTTCTTACATCATCAGTATCTTCAAAAGTATTAAGAGAAATCATCTCTTTCTCTTTTCATGAAGAAATAACATTCCATCATCATCAGAAAAAGGAAAATGTATTAGGAAACTAGGCTTTTAGTTTGTTTTTTATTTTTTCCGTTTTTGTCTAGTAGCTGGACCTGGGCAATAGGCCCAAGTGAGTTGTATGTTCTTTTCAATTAATAAAAGGACTGAAAATTTTACCAAAAAAAAAAAGAAGAAGAGACAAAGTAAAAGAATCGCGATGTTTTTGTTCATTCTAAGATCTCTTCTCCTCATCTCTAAATTAGCTTTTAGTGTGTTGTGTCAATTTTGTTGTTCTTTTTATGTTGCTCGTCATCTTTCTCTTCTTTATGATTATTGATGTTGTTTTGGTGCGTTGTTGAATTTTCCTCTCACTGATACATGCATGTATGTTTAATGAAGTTTGTTTGATGTTCCTGCAAAATTTAAAAAGGAAAGAAGAGAAGGAAAATAAGTAAAACAAAAAAGATGTCTGACCACAAAAATAATATATTGAGAAAAACTAACCAAACCATGAATTTTTCTATTACTCGCGACAAGAATAAACACATAAATAAAAATTGATGGATACCTTTTACCATATTGTTTGAAATATATTGTGATTAGCTACTCTACTTTATAGATTAGTACCTTTCAAATTAAATTTGAAAAAGCTTTTCAAATTCCTTAATTAAGTGATACGGAATAAACTTTCAAATTAAATTTAAAAAAACTTTTCAAATTTTATAAATTTTATAATTAAGGAAAATGTCTTTTATGGTAAAGAATTGATAACTACAATTTTTATGTTTATGTTTTAATGAGGAAAAAATTAAATACTAAACTTTAATGTTATGTTAAAACTTCAAATAAATATTGTGTTTTTTAAAATAATAATAAAAAAGCTCCAAAAACCAAAAAAAAAGATAAATATGATTCCAGCCCTTATAGGCATGCCACATCAGCTATTCTATATTCAACTTTATATATATATATAGAGAGAGAGAGATTCTTTAGATTATATTATACTAATGTATATAAGTATAAAATTTATTAGTTTTTCATTTTAATACAGAACATGCCTAATGATTGAACGACTATATATATATATATATATATATATATAAGAGACAATAATTGAATGTACACAAGAATGGCTCCAAAAATAAAATAAAAATAAATTAGTGATACCAATTCGCAAATTAAATATTTATACATCACATTTGGACAGATTTATGGGGCATAAATTTTAAGTAGTATGTATCACTCAAATTTGAAATTAATTGCATTAACATGTGTTAATTTTTGTCCTTTAATTTTGTATTAATTGATTGGTCCAATAGTTTTGGCATTACATATTTTCAGAATTTGGAGGTTTACGAAATGGAATATGCTTTCAACACGATGACGCAAGCAAATTATAATTAGTCGGTTTCTAATCTTTCATTTGAATAAGCGCAATGATTTAATATTGGTGTAGGAGTGGTCTTGATAGAGGACAAGAAGCGGAAATCGAGACTAATTAAAATAATATATCACAGAAAATTATTAAAGAACACGAATGAGGTTGAACATAGATGATCTCATCTATAATGGAAGAGGAGGGTAGACGACAGAAATATTGGAAATAGGTGATCAACATGACATGATGCAGCTTCTACTTGCCGATGACATAACGTTAAATAGGAGGTTATGTAGAACATAAATTTAGATAGAAAGTTAACTAAATAGTTAAACGTTATCTCATTTTTCCTTAATAGTACTATTAGTCACAATATATATTAGTACTCTTGTAGTTTCTTATTTTTTGAGTTTGATTACTGTAGCATTTTGTAGTTATTTCTTTATTTCAACTGTTTCTTACTATCTCCGTCCACTTTTAATTATCATAATTTCTTTTTTTAGAGTCAAACTATAAAAACTTTGACAAACATTTTATGATGTATTTTTTCATCATATTGATATACAAAAAATTGCAATTTATAGTACTTTTCGTATAGTTTTTAAATATCTAATTTTTTTGTTTAAAATATCAAATTAATGCAATCTAATTTAACTTTAAAAATTAGTCAAATTGACTTTCGAAAATCGCTACATGACAAATAAAAGTGGACGGAATAAAAGTTTAGTCACCTTTATAACTTTATGGACGAGCCAGGAAAAAGAAAAAATGAAACAAAAAAAAAAGGATGAGCCAGAAAAGAAAAAAAAATGAAATAAAAAAAAAATCGCCGCTGCCGGGGATCGAACCCGGGTCACCCGCGTGACAGGCGGGAATACTTACCACTATACTACAACGACTTGATGGTGCTGTGTAATTACTTTTAATAATATAGTATAATATAATATATAACTCTCTCTTTCTATCATCATGTCATTAGGTGCAATAATAATTTATTTGTGAAATTAAAAATTACATACCCATATTTATCTTTCCATATATTCCGAGTCGTTGAAACAAAGAAATTGTAATAATTTCGACTACTTTCTTTTGTTTTTTACTTTCCTGCCTAATCTTTGGTATCTTTTTTTAGGGTGCATTGAATATCGTACCAAATTAGTTTTTTTTTTTAAAAAAATCTTTTGTAAGTATAGCTCTATTTGGTTCGGTTTTTGTAAAATGATTCTTTCGATTTTTCTAAAAGAAATTTTGATACGTAATAAAGTGAAATTCATTACAAGATCAAAGTCAAAAAAGAGTAAATTGTTATTGGCAACTGATCATACCTCACAACAACATAAAAAATTAGGTCCTTTGGAGTTTAGATGATGGATATGAGTGAGGAGTTGGGGCACAAATGAAAATAACAAACAAAATGGGGATGGGCTTGAGTAGTTGGGTTGGATAATGAAATTATTAGGGTCCAAGTTTGAGTATTAATATTTTTTTTTTGGGAAAAAAATATCAGAAATAATGATAAGTTTGAGACTAATTAATTATCAAACATAACGATAGTTTGAATAATTATATTATCAAACATGGCGAGAATTTTTGAAATTTGATTTGTAACAGTGATATAATAGTTTCTGAAATTTGCTCTGCATTAGTGAGACATCACTTTATATCAAATTATCAATGATACAATGATAAATACAAAGCAAATTGCTAAATCAGAGTGAATTGTTGTATGAGTTAGATAGAAAGGTTATCCTTTTTGGCGAGGGTTGTAATGTCTAAGTTAGCTTCCCTGCACTTTTTTGTTGAAGGTTAAATTTTTTTATCCTTATGTTATATTTGAAGGTAAGGCCAAGCCTCCCTCTCCCGTATGCATCTTCCGATATATAACACCATAGACGTGAGATTTTTTTTTTTTTAAAAATGTTGTATTATTACTTATAAAGAGCGAATTGTCTATTTCCAGAGTATGGTGCACCTTTAGGTGTATTTTTGGTCTATTTTTTTTTTTTAATGTCTAGTAGTTTTTTATGTTGCAGAAAATTTATGGTGTTTCTTATTTTATTTTTTTACAATTTCAATTAAATTTAATAATTATAATTTGGTAAATATTTAATAGAAACTAAACGTGCTCGCTTTTGACACACGATAAGAGAAACATATAAAATCCTAATAGCAACAGAGGAAAAAAACAAGTCTTTTAAAATTTAATTTAATAGACGACAATAGCATAAAATGTAAAGCTTTAATATCCCTAAATCCTAATTAATAAATGCTTCAACAAAGTCACAGAATATATCACGTCTAAAGTGTAACAACTTTCAAAAGCTTAATTTTTTAAAAAACTTTCATGTTTCTGCTAAATGAAACCTTTATTTCATTTTATATAGTTTGAATGGATATAAAGTTTGAGAAAGAAAGAAAGAAAGAAAGAAAAAAATTCGAAAAATATCTCTGCCCTATAATGTGTGCAATTATGTTGTTTGAGAGTTATGAAATCGCAAAAAATACCCTATATGTTTGCCAGTTCAAAAAAGTTCAGATTCTAACATTTCATTTCAAAAATTATTTTTCTCCTTGTTGTAATATTGTCTATATTTTATATTTTTCGAGTTCGCCACGAATCTCATATTCTAGAAAATAAATAAGTTTATGAAAAGTAACTACTGTATATAGATATCGTTTTGAAAAAAAATCAAATTTAGTTAAAAAAGAAAAAACAAATTATGGGTGTGTTTGGTATGAATGTTTTCCTATTTTCTCATGTTTGGTTGGGTTAAATGTTTTGGAAAATGTTTTCCAAATCAACTCATTTTCCTCAAATTTAAGGAAAATGACTTCCCTTCAAAACTTAAGGAAAACATTTTCCAAAACTCTCTTCCACCTTCCAATTAAAAAAAAAATTGTTGAAAACATCAATTTATTTTGTCCCTACCCTCAAACCAACCCCCCCCTCAAAAAAAAAAAAACAATAATTTAAAGATTGTTTTTAAATTTAATTTTTTT